>NC_056743.1:1778204736-1778222608 GCF_019279795.1 Protopterus annectens | reverse complement strand
ACCCTTTGGACAGAACCAAGAACAATAGAAAACTGACCAGCTTCTGATAGCATATGCCACAGGAATGGAAGGAAAAGCAATTTCAAACAGACAATCTCTCTAAATGGATAGGAAATTGCATTAGATTTTGTTATTCTTATCATGGAAAGGCAACTCCAGAAAATATCAGACCTCACTCCACAAGGGCTACAGCCACTACTACAGCTTTTTACTAGGAGTGGCTATAAAAGACATTTTAGAGGCTGCTACTTGAGCCCGTGCATACATTTGGCCAAGCATTATAATCTACCCTTATACTCCAGATCCCGACCAGGTTTTGCCACTGCTGTTTTTCAAGGGATCTTAACTACACCATAATCTTGTTAGGGCCTCCTCCCCCAGTTTGGCTATGGTATTCTACCCATTTAGTTAGGACTTGCAGATGCATCCTGAAGGACATAGTACAGTTTTGTACCTACCATAAATGTAGATGTCCGAGAGGTATGCATGTATCCAGTCAGGATTACTCCACCTCCTTCCCTCTGTGGTAATTCTAGGGTATTTACCCATCTTGTAGCTAGCTGGGGGAATCTATTATGGTGTATTTGTTTGTATATATGTACATACATGTTTATTTCTATTTGCTGTCTGTTGTTTGGAAACATTTGCATTTATCCAAATTCTAGCCTTCCTAGAGGCATCTGGCATCTGGGGCAAGAAATGAGAGGAAATGGCGTCGGCTGATGCCTTTATACCAAGAACTGCAGCTAAGTGACATCGGGTGAAGTGCGACACCAGCCGAGGCCAGATGTCCTAGGTTTGAATCCGGCCGACCGAAGGGCTGCCTGAGGCCAGGACAACCCATTTGTTAGGACTGCAGATGCATACCTCTCGGACATCTACATTTATGGTATGTACAAAACTGTACTTTTTTGTTATCTCAGTTGAAAAGCAAAATGACACAACCTGAACAACCAGATTTAAAGGAGTTGCAGGATTTGTTGCATAGTGCAGAGCAAGTGGGTAAACATACCTTGCAATGTGGTTTTGATGCTTTAGAGGCCTCATGTAGAGCTGCTTTTACAGGGTCTGTCATACGTAGACATGCTTGGCTCAAAGAGCAAACCTTACCAGATCATGTCCAAGCTAAATTACTAGATGCACCTCTTCAAAAAGATGTATTGTTTGGTGTTAAAGCTGAGGAGGTACTAAAGAAAGAAAATGGAGAAGGCAAGATCAGTGCAAACAGTGAAAGATTTCCTACAGGTACAGCCTCCACGTTTCAGCAGAAACTGGCCTTCAAAAAATTGGTCATTTCCAGCCACTGACAGACCTCAGAGGTAGATACAGGTGCCGAGGGCAGAGGGCAATCTCAAGGATCATTTAGAGCCAGACAATGGCAAGCACCTACACCAAGAGGTGGAGAAGATAGATCACAGCCATTCAGAAGGCAGACACAATGACTTTCCCCTTTGCATGCCAAGCAAAACTTTAATGGCAGCACCTTTGAAGTGAAAACTTGGCATTGCTATTTTCAAAAAATTGGCATATTGTCACAAGACAACTGAATCCTGGACATTATAGACAGGCAACAGATTCCACTTTCACACCCTTCCAAAAATGAGAGGCATGCCAAACCCACACAAAAATCAAAGGGCAGAGGTACAAAAACAAACTTCAGCTCTCATGGACATGAAAGCTATTCGAGGTACCTGCAAAAGAACAGGGTCAAGGTTTTTATTCCAGACTATTCCTGGTACCAAGGAAGGACAAAGATTGGAGACCTATTTTGGACCTATCCATCCTAAACACATTTAATCGTACCAAAATTCAAGATGCTCACATTACAGCAGCTTCTTCCCATGCTGGGCAAGGAGTCTTGGCTGGTAACATTGGACCTCAAGGAGGCATACCTGCATGTCCCTATCAGACAAGATTGCAGAAGATACCTCAGATTTCTTGCAGGTTCAACCCATTATCAATTCTCTGCATTGCCCTTTGGCTTATCTACTGCACCCAGAGTGTTTACGAAATGCCTGGCATCAGTAATTGCCTTCTGCAGACTTCAAGGGATACAAATATACCCATATCTGGATGACTGCCTGATCCAAGCGGACAGCAAGCACATACTTCTGAAACACCTGGCCTTTGTAATAAAATTGGTGAATTTTCTGGGATACACAGTCAACAAAAAAAAATCAAAACTAATACCATCTCAAGCAATAATTTTTCTGGGTGCCAGCTTGAATACAAACACCCAGATGGCCTACCTCATGCCAGAGAAGCAAGGGCAACTATCTCAATACTTCAGAAAAATGGCAACCTTCACCAGGCTGACTGTAAGGAATGTCCTGCAGGCTCTGGGGTTCATGGCATCTTGCATCCTACTGATCCCATGTGCAAAGCTGCATATGAGGAAACTTCAATGGTACCTAAAAAACTTATGGTCTCAACACAGCCACAGTTTGGAAACAATTATACCACTCATTCCATGCCTTCAAAGGGAATTTCTGTGGTGGGCTCAAGCATGCCAAAGAAACATAGGATGTAATGGGATCCTATCTCGCCTACATTCATAACTGATGGGTTCGGAGCCAATCCATTGGCTCCGACTCGGCCACTATATAGTAGAATGAAGTCTCTAATTGGCTGGGCTACCCCTTATCCCAGAATGCACCACGCTTCCCCAGATCTCGCTTTGCCGCTTTCAGCCAAGCCAGATTTGGTCTCGACTTGGCTGAGCTAGTTTGTTGTTTATTACTTTTTGGTCTTTTGACCTAGGGTTTCTTCACTAATTTAACAAACAGCTGTTTTAACAGCTTTACGCAGGTGTGTGTGTGTGAACCTTTCAGTGTGATTGGTATTTTTCTTACCGGCAAGGCCGTTTAGTTAGAGGGCCTTTACCCTTATTGTGAGTCAATGTGTAAATTGTCTACTTTTAGGTTTGTTTTCACCCTACTGTCTTACTTTATCGGCTAAGCCATGCAGTTAGAGGCTTGCTCGCTTTGTGTTGTGTATCTCGGCCAGTCCCGTTGAGTCAGGCTCGTGCCCACTTTAAGTTACTTTTGGTAAAAATAGTTGTGACAGGATGTCAAAAGAACAGAAGTCTGGTTTTAAAAAGTGCACCAAGTGCAACTACAAAATGTCTATTACTGATAGCCATGCTGTTTTGCGGTATTGTTTAGGACCAAAACATTTGCAGGAAACATGTAGTGTTTGTCATGCTTTTCCTCTAGTGTCCTCTCAAGAACGTAAAAATAAATTGATCCTTAAGGCCCTTATTAAGCCCTCTTTTGAGGAAGCTTTAGCTTCTCCTTCCTCTCCAGCTTCTAAAGAAAAAGTCGCCGGCTCCGACTCAGTCTGTCGGAACCGACTTCCAAGAAGCATAGGTCGACTCTTCTTCCTCGCTTTAATGGCTTCGGAGCCTCGGGTGGGAAGGGTCTGCCTCGATACCTCTTTCCTCGGCTCCATTGGTGTCGGAGCCGCACTTTGGGTTGGGGATCAGAGGCGAATCACCTGCTTCTCCCTTGGTCTCGGAGCCGCTGGAGGTGTGCAGCTCAGACTCTCGCCCCGGCTCGGGTTCAAGTCCCTTCAGCCCATGATTATTCATATGGTTCCGGATCCGGTGCCGAGCGGTGCTGGAGCCATTTGAGCCGGTCCTCTGGTCTATCGGAGCCGAGAGAAGTAGTCTCTGCATTTCCTCTAAATCCTCCAGGTTGTCAGACTCAGATTTGGACAGAGTTATCCAGAGGCTTTTTCCAGTCCCAGGTTTTTGCAAAATGGTCTCTGCTCCAGCCCACTCGGCTAAGCCGTCCCCACTGCATCGATTCCTCCTTCAACCTCTCGGAGCCGTTGGAGTCGGTGATGGTAGAGCGGAGCAGAGTTGTCCAGTCAGAACTGAGACTCCCTCTGAGCCTTTCTGTTCGACCATCATTCCTACCCTGTCCTCGGCCAGGGTTCATCGGGACTTCCTCGGTCTGGGCGAGGGAACACTTTGGAACTGGTAGCTCGGGTTCCTAGTCTCCCTCAAGCATTGGCCGCAGGGATTCCCTGCACGTGGTCTCTCAGCCGGTGTCCTCCATAGAGTCTAGAGGTCCTGCTTTTGAGGCCATGAGGAGTGCGCTGGCCATGTCCTTGCCGGCTCAGCAAGTCTCTACCTCACCGTCCCTAGACTTGGGAACTGGTGCTTCTGGTGTGCTTCATTCCCACGACAGCCCCAGGGCCTGAGGATACCCCCTTGGGGGGTTCCCTTCTCCAGGGAGGTCCTTCTGAATCCACTTCAGATGAACCTCCAAGAAAAAACTTGTGCAAGAGGAAGCACATTGACTCCCAGGATGAGTCTGTCACTTCAGATACTGACCTTGATGATGCGGAGGGGTCCCCAAAATCATCCTCGGATGATGTCTCATTCTCTGATATCCTCGAGATCCTGAGACAGAGGCGATTGGCAGTCCAAAACCCCTTCCGCGGAGGAGTCAGTCTTCCTCAAGGCTTTTGGGGCCCAGCCTCTCCAGCCTGGGTGTCTCCACCCTTCGATGAATTACTAGATTTAGTTTCTCGAAGGGTGTGGGAACACCCTGACTCTGTGGAACCGGTGCCCGCCAGGCCTAACAAGTTCCTCTCAGCCCCTCCTCAAAAGGAATTTTTGACCAAAGGAGTTGCAGTAGATGCGATGGTGGTGGCATCTGCCACTCAGCAAGACGTGGCAGAGGCTTCAACTTCTATTCACCCTCCTAATAAGGATTCCAGGAGCATGGATAGGTACGGGAAGCGTACCCTTTCTTCAGTGGCCTTTACCCTGCGGTCGCTGAATTACCTTTGTCATTTCACCAGGCTCCAAAGGGACCTCCTCAAAGAGTTAGGTGAGTCTCTTACGGGTAATCTTCCTGAGGCGTTAGCCCAAACTGTTGGCGCCCAGATGACTACCCTATCTTCGATAGTCAACTCGTCCATGAGGCTCATCTCATATGCGGCCGAAGGGGCGAGTAGAGCAGCGGGAACAGGCGTGGCTCTTAGAAGACACGCCTGGTTACGCTTAAGTCTTCCTTCACCGACGCCCCCTTTGATGGGTCCTCCCTTTTTGGACCCAAGGTGAAGGACACACTGACTCGGTGCGAGCAGGAGGGCAAGACTTTGACTGCCGTGGGGGCCCGTTTTTCCACTCCCTCTAGACCTTACCCCAAGGCCCAGAGAGGAGGGAAAATGTGGTTCAGGAAATCTCAAAGGTCTTTCCCTACTCCACCGAGTGATCCCCCCCTCTAGAGGCAGGGGGGGGGGGATTCAGGAAGATGCCGCTCCAGAGATGGCAGAGGCCCCCGTAACTCTGGAGACTGCAATTCCTTTCGTGGTCCATCCTACGCTCCCCGTCCCTGAGACGTGGCCCGACTGCGCATCTCCGGAGCCAGTCGGGGGTCGTTTTGCGGAACACCCACAGGCTTGGGAATCTATCACCAAGGATCAGTGGGGGCTCCGAACCATAACCGGAGGCTATCTCATCCCTTTCATCAAGATCCCCCCTCTTCCTATCAGGAAAATCCCGGATGTGCCACCCAGTCAGCGGGATCAAGCAGCGGTCGAGGTTTCAAAGCTGCTAAGAAAAGGAGTCATCCAGCCTGTCCCTGCCGACCAGATCGGATCAGGAACTTACTCGAGTATTTTTGGTGCCAAAAAAGACAGGGGACTTGAGGCCCATTTTGGACCTCAGCTCATTAAATCGCTTTGTAAAAAAATCCATATTCCGAATGGTCACCCTTCAGTCCATTCTCCCGTTATTGGAGAAGGATATCTGGATGTGCTCCATAGATCTCAAGGACGCTTACTATCACATTCTGATAAGTCAAGAGTCCAGGAGTCATTTACGCTTCCGCCTGGGAACCAGTCATTTCCAGTTCCAAGCACTGCCCTTTGGTCTCACCACAGCCCCCAGGGTGTTCACCAAGTGTCTGGCAGTAGTGACAGCTCACTTGAGAAGTCTAGGATTCCAAGTGTTTCCTTATCTAGACGACTGGCTCCTTACTGCCACCTCCAAGCATCTATTAGTTCGGGCGCTTATGACCACAGTCAGTTTGGGTCATTCACTAGGAATCACGTTCAATTGGGGAAAATCTGTGCTGCAGCCGTCTCAGCGTATTACATTTATAGGCACAGAGTTAGACACAAGAAGAATGCGGGCATTCTTGCCGGTAGAAAGGATTCAGGTCCTGCAGTCTCAGGTTCAAACCTGGTTACCCAGATCACGAGTTCAGGCCAGACTGATTCTGCAGTTATTGGGCACGATGGCCTCGACTATTCTACTAGTCCCCTTAGCCAGACTGCACATGCGGGTGCTGCAATGGCTACTGTCGATTCAATGGTCCTTTCAGGAACTTCCCCTGAACCATTTGGTCCAGATTACCGAAATTTGCCGTCGGGACCTACGTTGGTGGCTGCTTCGGTCCAACCTGGACCAGGGGCGACCCTTTGCCCTTCAGCCTCCCGTCGCCACGGTGACATGGACGCCTCCCAGACAGGGTGGGGGGGTCATTATCTGGACAGGTCTGTCCAAGGCACATGGCAGGCTCACGAAACGCACTTACATATCAATATCCTGGAAATGAGAGCGGTGCTACTGGTGTTGCAAGCACTTCATCATGCTCTTCCACGGGGTACTATTGCGATCCTATCAGACAACATGTCGGTAGTCTGGTACATAAGCAAGGCGGAACCAGGTCCTGCCCTCTTTGCCGAGAGGCCATGAGAGTGTGGCATTGGGTGATTTCTACCCAGCGTTTCCTAGTGGCAATGCACATAGCGGGGAAATCCAGTGTGATTGCAGACAGGCTGAGCAGAACTCTCCTGTTACCCCATGAGTGGTCCCTCAACGACAGGGTGGCTGCAAACATCTTCGCCAAGTGGGGCCTCCCTTGTTGCGACTTGTTCGCCAGTCCTCACAATGCGGAATGCAGGGACTTCTTCACTCTGACTCCCTCTCAGGGGCAGATTCCCAGGGATGCTCTAGCTCACAGTTGGCCCCCCGGTCTACTTTACGCCTTCCCTCCAGTTCCCCTTCTCCCAAGAAGGGCTTATACAGAAGGCGTATTTATCTAGGGACCGACATGATTTTGATCGCTCCACACTGGCCTCGTCAGGTTTGGTTCCCCTTCCTTCTGAGGTATGTGGTGGAGGGCCCATGGTTTCTGGACCTAGTGCCTGGCCTGTTGACTCATCAGTTGGGACAGTCTCACCCATCCCTCAGGTCCTTGAGGTTGGCCGCTTGGTTACTCCACTTCCAACCTTAGTCAGAGATAACTCTTTCTCCAGACGTCATCCACATTTTGTCCTCTTCTCACAAACCTTCCACTATTAAACTGTATTCCAGCAAGTGGAAGAGGTTTGCTGTTTGGGCCCAGCAATGAGGTATAGATCCCCTTACCGCCCCAGTACCTCAGGTTTTAGAATTCCTGGCTTCTTTGTTTTATTTGGGCTCTTCAGTTTCCACAATTAAAGTTCAACTGGCGGCTATCTCTAATTTTCATGTCTCCTTTGAGCCTTCCTTAATGGCAAACAGGCTTTGCAAATCTTTCCTTAAAGGAGCGTGGCTCCTTCGGCCCCCAGTAGCCCATCCTGTGCCCCCTTGGGACCTGAATATGGTTCTAGCTTCTTTAACTGCCCGCCCCTTTGAACCAGCAGCTACTTGTGATATAAAATTTCTATCTTGGAAAACCGCCTTTTTGGTGGCAATAACCTCTGCCAAGCGGGTCTCAGAGCTTCAAGCTCTCTGTTCTAATCCTCCTTATTTGACCTTTCACAAAGACAGAGTGTTCCTCAAGTTAAATCCCTCTTTCTTGCCCAAGGTAGCATCCCCCTTATGCATTCAACAATCTTTGGAGCTCCCTGTGTTTTTTCCCCAAATTCTCCAATAGCGCAGAATATATCTTCCATCAGTTGGATGTTCACAGACAACTGTGTTTTTATTTAAGTAGGACCAATCAGACACGAAAGTCAGATCGGCTGTTTGTGTCCTTTGCGGAAAATAGGTTGGGTCAACCGGTGGCTGAAACCACCATAGCCAAATGGATTAAAGATTGCATCTCCTTCATTTTCTCACGGTCCGGCAAAGAGCTACCTTTCCCAGTCAGGGCTCATTCTACCAGGGCAATGGCTACTTCTGTAGCATTCCACTCCAAATTATCGATAGATGATATCTGTGCGGCTGCTACCTGGACTTCTCCACACACCTTCATTTCTCATTACAAGATAGATGTGGCTTCTCGGGGTAGAGCTTCCTTTGGTTCCACAGTTTTCAGGAGTGTTTTCCAATGAGCCACCCGATTTAGGTGCTAGGACGCTGTCCCATCAGTTATGAATGTAGGCGAGATAGGATCCCATTACATCTTTTAGTTGTGTACTTACCATAACTTCGGATGTATGGGATCCATCTCGCCTACATTCATAATGCACTGCCTCCTTCTCCTTCCCATTGGATTTAGAGGGAATGCTGCTACTTACTGAGTTTTTCTCTTGAAGGAATTTAGTTTGTTACAGTTGCTGGTATGTCTCTGTGTCTGGATGTAGGTATGAAAGCGAACAAACAAGATCTGGGGAAGCAGGCGTGGTGCATTCTGGGATAAGGGGTAGCCCAGCCAATTAGAGACTTCGTTCTACTATATAGTGGCCGAGTCGGAGCCGATGGATCGGCTCCGAACCCATCAGTTATGAATGTAGGTGAGATGGATCCCATACATCCGAAGTTATGGTAAGTACATAACTAAAAGTCTCCCCTTCTGCATGCCTCAGGCAAATCAAATCATCACAACAGACGCCTTGGACTACACCTGGAGGGCGCACATGACAGATCAGTGCATTCAGGGCAAATGGTCCCAAAAAGAGAAGCACCTACACATCAATCAAAAGGAAATGCTAGCAGTACAAAATGCTATTATGGCCTTCAAAGACCTACTGCATCCAGGCCAGCTATTGATAAGGACAGACAACACCACAGTGATGTGGTACATAAACAAACAGGGAGGAACTCATTCATACCCCCTGTGCAGACTAGCCATGTCCCTTTGGAACACGGCTCTGGAATTGCAAATCCAACTTCAAGCACAATTCCTGCCAGGGAAGGAAAACATGCTGGCAGACAACCTAAGCAGAAATATAACAGATCCACACGAATGGAAGTTGCATCCTCAAGTTTTCGCAAAGATAATTCAGGCATGGGGATGGCCAGACATAGATCTCTTTGCTACCCACAAAAATTACCAACTGAAAAAATTTTGCTCAAGGACCTATCATCCACAGGCCTGGAAAGTGGACACACTTTCTTTCAATTAGACAACATTGACAGTCTATGCCTTTCCACCTCTTCCTCTGCTGCCCAAAGTTCTATTAAAAGCCAGAGCAGAGAGGCCAAAGATGATTCTTATTGCTCCAGACTGGCCAAGACAACACTGGTATCCACTCCTGACGAGCCTGACGTATTCCCCACCATGGACCCTGCCTCTAGTGCCTCTTCTGTTGACCAGCACAACTTCAAAACTCTTCACAGTCAGCTAAAAACCCTCAATCTAGCCGCATGGAGGATTCCTTGATTTCCCAACAGACCCTCCTCTCCAAGGAGGTGCAGGATGTCATCTTGGAGACCAGAAGACCTTCAACTAGAAAAGCCTACTCCGCCAAATGGAGACGGTTTTGTGCCTGGAATCAGAAAAAGGGCCAGAATCCTTGGGTTCTAAATTTACCTCAAATATTACAGTACCTAGCTGAGATGTTAAACAGTGGACTTTCCTTCTCCTCCAAGATCCATGCTTCAGCCATTTCTGCACAATACAACACTGATCCTCCCTTATTCTCTCATCCTCTCTTAAGACAGTTCCTCAGAGGGGCTAAGAATATAAAACCCCCAAGGAAACCACCAGTATACCTGCTTGGGACCTCAACTTTATTTTAGAAAAACTGACGCTGCCTCCATTTGAGCCAGCTGCCTCAACTGAACTACAATATTTGTCATGGAAAACAGCCTTCCTTCTGGCTATCACCTCAGCACGCAGGGTTTCGGAGCTACAAGCCCTCATGGTGGTGTAACCTTTCATCATTTTCCATCAGGACAGAGTTTCCTTACGAACCAACCCTTCCTTTATGCCAAAGGTAGTATCCAGTGTAGCCTTGAATCAGACTATACACTTTTATCCTAACCCACAAAACAAAGGGGAAAGACTACTACATTCCTTGGACATTCACAGACAACTTTGTTATTATTTGGACAGGGCAAAGCCATTCAGAAAATCAGAGCAACTGTTTGTGTCCTATGCTACAGGTGCTCAAGGAAAGGCTATTTCCAAACAGACAATCTCAAAATGGATAGCCCACTGCATACGCTTTTGTTGCTCATTTCATGGAAAAACTGTACCTACAAACATCAGATCTCACTCCACAAGGGCCACAGCTACCTCTGCAGCTTTCCTCAGGGGGGGTTCCTACCATGGATATTTTGGAAGCAGCCACTTGGAGTTCTGTGCACACTTTCTCCAAGCACCATCACCTTCCACTATACTCTAAATCTAGAGCGGGCTTTGCCACAGCAGTCTTGCAGGGCATCCTTGCTCCTCCAATTTCCACTTAGTGCCTGCCACCCCTTTTTAACTTTGGGATTCTACCCATCTGTTATGACTGCAGCTGTGTGCACAATGAACATAGTACAGTTTTGTACCTACCATAAATGTAGATGTTCGAGTGCTCATACAGATGCAGTCCAGGTTTCCCTCCCTCCAACCCCTCTTAGGACAGGCCTTATGACGAACCCTTTTCATATAACCTTTTGGGGTATTCTTTTATGGTGTATTTGCTTGTAACTACTGTTTTTGATTATCAACATTAAATTTTTGCATAACATTATGTTTGCCTTCCTTCTGGGGGCACCTGACATCTGGGGCAAGAAGAAAATGGCGTCGGCTGGTTCTTTTATACCCCTGCCGCACTGACATCAGGGAAGAAGCGACAACAACAGATGCCGGACCTAGACTTTGGAATTCGGCCGACCGAGGACCCGCCTGACGGCAGGATAAATCATCTGTTATGACTGCAGCTGTATTAGCACTCGAACATCTACATTTATGGTAGGTACAAAACTGTACTTTACCATCCCTCAGTATACAAGTGTTGGATGTCATTCTGGAGGCAAGGAGGCCTAGTACTAGAAAATCTTATGCTGAAAAAATGGAAAAGATTCTGTTTCTGGAACCAAACTCAGGGGATGAGCACAGCAGTGCCCAATTTACCTCATATTCTTCAATACCTAACTGACATGCTTTACAGGGGCCTTTCAAAATTCATGCCTCAGCCATTTCAGCTCATTACAACACAGAACCACCCCTCTTCACTCATCCACTGCTCAGGTAGTTCCTCAGAGGGGCCAAAAACTTAAGACCACCCAGGAGAGCCCCTACTCTAGCCTGAGACCTTAACTTTGTATAGGAAAACTTACTCTAGCTCCTTTTGAGCCAGCTGCAAATGCAGAGTTGAAATTCCTTTCTCGGAAGACAGCCTTCCTTTTAGCTATCACTTCAGCAAGAAGGGTGTCTGAATTACAGGCCCTTATGGCAGTGGAGCTTTCATCATCATCTCATGTAGCCAGGGTGTCCCTCGGGACCAATCCCTCCTTCATGCCCAAGGTAGTATCCAGTGTGGCTCTTAATCATTCCATTCATTTGCCGACCTTCTTTACTAATCCACAGAACAAAGGGGAACGGATACTGCACCCCTTAGATGTGCACAGACAACTTAAGATTTTACTTGGACAGGACTAAACCTCTCAGGAAATCTGAACAGCTGCTGATGGCATTTGCTGCAGGGGGCAGAGGGGAAGGCCATTTCAAAGCAAAACATTTCTAAATGGATAGGCCATTGCATTAATTTCTGCTATAAGCACCATGGAAAACCTATCCCACATGGGATAAGACCACATTCAACCAGGGTTGCATCTACCTCTACAGCCTTTCTCAGAGGTGTCCCTACCAGGGACAACCTAGAAGCTGCTACCTAGAGTTCTATACATACTTTCACCAAGCATTACCATTTTTCTCTCAATCTCGAGCTGGTTTTGCTACTGCAGTCTTGCAGGGCGTTATAGCTGGTCCTAATGCTATCTAAATTCCTCCTCCCATCCTTAGCTTTGGGAATCTAGCCAAATGTGATGACTGCAACAGTGAAACACAAAGAACATAGTACAGTTTACATTTGCCATAAATGTAGATGTTTGAGTGTATTCACTGTTGCAGTCCTGGTTACCCTCCCTCCAGCCCCCAGACTTTTGGCTACACCTCTTTTCCTTTTTAATATGCTTAAAATCTTTTTGGTGTATTTGCTTTTTGTTGGTGGTATAACCTTGTGTGTGTGTGTGTGTGTGTGTGTATGTGTATATATATGTGTGTGTGTGTGTGTGTATATATATATATATATATATATATATATGTATATATATGTATATGTGTATATATATATATATATATAAAATTGCTTCCCATTAGGGGGGGCATCTGACATCTGAGGCAAAAAAAACTGATGTAATGGGTTTGGCTGCATGCTTTATACCCCTGACTACCTGACGTCAATGAAGATGAGACGGCAATCGACGCAGGACCCAAGACTTTGATAATCAGGCCGACTGAGGGCTACTGCAAGCAGATAACCCAAATGTGATGACTGCAACAGTGAATACACTCTAACATTTACATTTATGGTAAGTGTACACAACTGTACTTTCTCTCAACTTGGGTTTGAGCTTGTCACCACGATAACTTATTTAAATTGCTCCTATCCAGACACTAGAAAATAATGGACTCATTGCCAAATGCGTTCGTTTCACAGTAATAAAAATAAACACACTGACCAACTAGTGCTTCTCTTGTCCTATAATGCAGTGCTTTTGGCTAACTATCCAGATCTTATTGCCACCATTATCACTTCAGTGACTTCTTTTGCACTAACTTGAGCTTTGTGAAATTTTTGTATTCTTTGTGAGAAAGATAAATAACTTGTATTACTCATTGGTAGTAATGCTCGAATGTCAGGATTCCATTTTTTTTGTAGCCTGGAACAGCTTTCTACCAACTTTTCCATATAATTTCCCCTGAATTTTTCACCTGTTATACCCCTCACCATCCTGTCAAACACATTTTTAGTCTGTTACTATCTTTATTGGCTACTATAGGTGCTGATATTAATATTTCTTCAAGTGTATGCTGTAGTGCGTGGTCTCACTTTTTCAGAATGGAGAGCTGTCATGTGTCTTTGGGTTAGGCATCTTGATTTTGCGTAAACAGAATTTTTTTTTTTTTTTTACAAATGGTGCTAAGATCCTCCCATACAGTAAATATTTAATTCTAATAGGATTGATGAAAGGAAATGCCCCCAAAGACGAGGAGTATGAGTGTGCGACTAAGACCACCCAACCGGAAAGAGGGTAGAGTAAAGGAAACAAAAGGCTTCTTTTGGGGGGAAAAAACGTGACTGGCTAAAGTTTCTGGATGATGACTTCATCTTGTCCTAGGCCTTCTATATTTCACACTACTGCACATCCCACTTCACCTTCTCATTGGGACAGTTCAAGGCTGATGGATTCCACTCCAAGGAAAATGTTGAGCTTTTCTTTGGTGCACATGTCTAGTTTCTTGTCTTACCATCCAATTCCATCACCCTATGCAGCTACAACGGGGTAAGACTATTCCTGTGTTCATGAAGGCTATGCTTTTAGTTTGTTGGTCTCTTGCCTCCTCTGTCAAAGGTGGGGAGAGAAGTCTTTTCATCCCTATTCTGCTGCTGTTACCTCACCCACAATTTATCTCCAGGAGCTCTTGAACCAACTTGATGTCCTCTAGATGATGGTTCCACCAAATTGTTTCAGTGGAGGTATCTGCTGCTACTGTCACTACTGTCTCCTACTGCAAGGCCTGAAAGGATTGGCATTGACAATTGTTGAGCATTAACTCTAGTACTAAACCTTTCAGGCCAGCTGTCTCTGTTGTTCTGTTTGATCCCTCTGTGCCAAAGCCCACCTTAATGGTCTATGCACTTGAGTTTTGGTCAGAGGTTGCTACAGTGAGCCTCTCCCTTGGTTTTGGTGTTTGATACAGTTAGCACCAATAAATTTGGCTCTGGGCACTTAACAGTTCTCTGCACTGAGGTAACTGCACCCTCAGAACAGAGGATCTTGTAGGGTTTTCTGGACATCCCTGCTGTGGTTTTCCCTCTCCTGTGGAGAGTTCAGATGAATCTCCCCCAAGCCCTCCTGGGAAAGGATGTTCACAGGGAACACTGGAGGCTCCTTTCTCAGACGCTGCTCTTTATGAGTGAGAGGCTACTCCACAATCCACTCCAGAGGACACCAAATTATTGTAAATGAGTCAAAAGAGATTGTGTTCTGTGAGCGCACCTCTCCTGAACAGGAGATGCTGCAAGAAGCATACAGGTCCTCACCCCTAGCAGTCTGGGTGGCATCTCCACCACACTTGCTTATAGATTTGGTGCTTTACTAGGCTTGGAGAGAGTCAGATGTCACTAAACCCATTCCCCACAAATGTGACAGTACTATGTACCCCCCTGTAAGGGGCCTCCTGTGAATTTCACTGTAGTGTCAGTAGCCACGAATTGTGAGGTCCCAGGGGAAGCCCAAATAATTTATCCTCCTAAGGATTCCACTTGGCACATGATTTGAGAGAGACCTGATGAATAAAACCTGAAAGACTTTGAAGCAGTTGCCCACTGGTGATTTTTAAAACAAGTAGAGGTCCAGATGGCTGCCATCCATTCTTTCACCCTTTGGTCTCACCACAGCTATTTCAAAATGTTCAAGTTCATGGCTCCAGTTGCCTCCCACATAGTATGCGGAGTGTAAAAAAAAATCCCTTTACTTGGACAATTAACAGTGCCTTTTTGCAATTGAAAAGCTTATTGCAGCAATATAGTACTTATTCAGACTAAGATTTCTTGGGGATCTCTGTCAGCCTTTCAGAATCTCCGTTCCTGGAGCCTTCTCAATCTCTGTTGGCCATTTTTCTCCTAGGCAATTTCTTCAATAGTTCAAGCAATGTTGAACCTTTCCTGAAACCCAATTCTAGACATCTCATTGGTTCTCCAAGTTGTAGGAGTGCTACAGTAGAGACTAGTTCAGTGGTGTCAAGCAGTAAAACCCATGACAGAAGCCATAAAACTTTCAAACATGCTTAGAATGCATGCTTTAGTGGACAATTCCATAGAACCTTTCAAACTCCCTTTGTTCAACTGATCCTGATAATTCTAACCATGGATGCATCACTACTTTGGTGGGAATGGTGACATTTCTTGAACAGGATAGCACAGGGAATGTGGACCACAGATGATGACATTTGCATAGCTGTTGAAGAGAGGAGTCATCTTACATTGAAGGCCTGTCAAGACCTTCCTCAAGGTGCACCTTCCAGCCAGTCTGACCAGATGGAAGTAGTATGATACAGCAACATGCAGAGAGGAAAACAGCTCTTAACCCTTCTTGCAAGAATCCTAGAGTATGAGACTGGTCCATTTCTTTACATTGCTTTCTTATAGCAACACCCATGCAAAGTGATTGTTAATAGGTTGAGTGTAGATGCTGCTCCATCGCAGATGGTTTCTTAGATTGGTAGCCCTAAAACTGTTCTGCTGTTTGGACTAAGCCTTGTTGCAATATCTATGCTTCTCTACCCAACACCAAATTTATTTATTTTACATTTGTTGATTGGGCTAGTCCAGCTGGATATATGTCCATTTTCAGCGGAGGCCCGGGGAGAAAAGCTCCACAAGCAACAACAAAATAGGCCAAGACAATGATATTTACAATAGAAATTGGTACATTACAAAGCTTTATAACATATTACATATCAAGGATTTTATATTCTGTATTCCAAAAGGGAAAAACCTGATGTAAATAAACATAGATGCAACAGTAGTTTGAATTAATAATGCAAATTATATCTGAGAGGGACTATAGATTCTAAAGTCGCACAACAATATAAAAAGAAACACACTAGCGTTAAGTGGATAGAGTATTCAAAAGCAAGGTACAAGGATACAATTATAGTGTTCAGTCTCACAAGAGTTCTGGTCTTATATGAAAATGGTTGGTCATTCAATTGTATATACATATTTACATAATGAATAATCCTCAGAATGGTCAAGCACACTATTATCAGTGAGTAAACAAGATAATGTTCATAAGAGGCTAGGAATCAAGGGAGTCAAGAAAAGGGTATGGTGGTTAGTCTGGGTTATCACCGGGGCATAGCCATTGTGATTTGAGGTAGAGTTTGGGCTTTCTTTTAAATAGGTTAACTGAGGATAGTGAGGTTGGTTGACTTGGGAGGCTGTTCCAGATTTTATCTACTGTATTAGAGAACAGGGTGTCACCAGCTGAGATGTTGAATTTAGATATTTGAAGTAGTTTATTAGAGGAGCGTAAGGTTTTGAGATTTTTATATGGGGGGGACTAGGGATGTAAGAATGGGTGTATTTTGAGGTAGATACAGAATCTTATGGGCTACTATTAGTTGATTGAAAAGTATTAGATTTGGCAATTCTAACCGTCCAAGTTGATACAGTGATGAGTTCTATAGGAGGACCCAGCTGCAAATCTGGCAATATGGTTGTAGGAGGATGACAGTTTACTTCTGCATATTTTGGTATAGATAGGGGAGGCATAGAGCAGGGTAGAGATAAGGTAGGTGCGAGCAATTGTGACCCTGGCTAGAGGAGTTAGAAAGGGTTTGATCCTGTAGAGGGAACCTAGTTTCTTATTCACTGTTTTTATGGTGGTGTTAATGTGAGGCTCAAAAGACAAGTTATTATCTGTTAGTACTCTGAGTAGTTCGGTGGTTGGCTCAGGAGATATTATAGTTCCATTGTTTGAAGTGACAGTAAAGTTAAGTGGGGAGGTTCTGCGAGTGGGGGTGAATAGTAGCATTTTACTTTTTTTGGGTTTAAGATGAGACACCTTTGTAGGAGCCAATTTTTGACTGTGATAAAGGTTTTTTGGGTTAGTGACTGAACTTCTGATTGGGAAGTAGCAGAGCATATGAGTGTGGAGTCATCTGCGTATTGGATACAGTCAGCTTGTGGAATTACAGAATGGAGGTTATTTGTAAAGATGGAGAAGAGTAAAGGACCCAATATGGATCCTTGAGGGGCACCTAGGGCAACTGGGAGGCTGGAAGATAAAGTATTATCCCATAGTACAGCTTGTTGCCTATTATCTAGGTATGATTGGAACCACTGTATCGTAAGGGCATCCAATGACAGGTTTTTGAGTGTGTCTATGAGGAGGTGGTGGTTAACAAGTCAAATGCTTTAGACAGGTTGATAAAAAGGGCTGAGGATAGAGTGTCATTATTGTGATTACTATTAATATGGTTAGTGAAGGATAAGAGAGCAGAGGTGGTGCTATGAAATGGTCTAAAGCCATGTTGACAGGTGGCTAGTAAGTTGTGTTCAAGTAGGTAGGTTAACAGTTGTGCTGTATTTCTCCATTATTTTTGCCAAAGGAGATGGTATGGCAATGGGCCTGTAGTTGGAGAACTCCTTGGAGTTACCACCTTTGTGCAGGGGGATGATGTGAGAGACTTTCCAGATTAAGGGGATAGTTCCTTCAGAAATTGTTTTGTTAATGAGGATGGATATGGGGTAGGCTATGACTTTAGCAGATTTTCGCAGGTATTCTCCAGGTAGTAGATCTGCAGAGAGTGTGGTGGGTTTAAGTCTCTGGATGAGGTTACAGATGAGCGAGGTGGGCACTGGCTGAAAATGAAATGGAGGAGGATTATTGGTAGAGCATGAGGTGCTAGGGTACAGCTGGTTGGCTAGGGATTGGATTGTTTCAGTGAAAAAAATGTGTTAATCTGCTTTAGTG
>NC_056743.1:1778184710-1778204236 GCF_019279795.1 Protopterus annectens | reverse complement strand
AAACCACCCTTCTGGAGGACATTTACCTGAAGGCTTTTTGTCTCAATTCCATCACTTGCGTGTCTCCGCCTTTCAGCGAGCTCATGGAATTTATCTCAAGATGTGGGAGTCTCCAGATACAGTGGAACCTTTCCCTAGGAGGCCAAATTATTCATAACATCACCGAAGACTAGACATTTCTCATAAAAGGTGTACCTGTAGATGCTATGGTGGTGGCGGTGGCAGTCACTAATTATGAGAAACATCCACAGCAATCCTTCATCCAAACGTCGTGTATGATGGACGGATACGGTAAGTGCATGTTCTCTTCAGCAACCTTTACACCACGGTCCCTGAATTACCTCACTCACTTCACCAGGTTACAGAGAGATCTAAAGGAGTGTGGAGATGCTCTCCAGGGTTCTGTAGCTAAGGGGTGGCAGATAAAGTATCCTCCCAGCTCTCCACCTTCAATTCAGTGGTCAGCTCATCCATGAGGTTTATCTGTTATGCAGCCGATAGAGCGAGTAGGTCTGTGGGTTCAGGAATTGCTCTTGGGAGACATTCCTGGATGCGCTTGTGTACCTTTGCAGAACCCTTAGTCATCCTTCATTAATACCCCCTTCGATGGCTTGTCCCTGTTTGGGCCTAAAGTTAAAGAAACACTAACCAGGTGTGAACAGAAAGGAAAGACTGTGCCATCAGTCTTTTTCCACACTTTCTAGACCTTATCCCAAGGATCAAAAGGGAGGGAAAATGTGGTTTCGAAAATCCCATAGAGCCTTTCAAGATGCATGATGAACCTTTCTCCAGGGACAGAGGAGGAGGTAACAATTAAAGACACTGACCATGCTGAAGAGGGAGTCTGCAAAACCAGGGCAACTGAGGATCTTTCTTTGGTAAGCCCTTTCAGTGCTCCTGAAAGGAGGCCTGTCTGTCCCCCTGTGGAGGCAGTTGAGGGGGGGGGTCGCTTATCTTTGTACCCAGAAGCCTGACTAAAAATAAGACTGGGTAGGTACAAAGGATCATATCCAGCGGTAGTTCCACCCACACAAATGAAAAGGATTCTGGATGTTCCACCCAGTCAAAGGAAACAAGCAACCATAGAAGTTCAGAAGTTGTTACAAAGAAGTCATCCAACCAGTCCCCATAGACTAGATAAGTTCCGGGACTTGCTCAAGGTTCTTTTTAGCTCCAAAGAAAACTGGGCACTGGAGATCTATATTGGATCTCTGCAGACTAAACAAATATGTAAAACAGGCCAAAGTTCCAGATAGTTGTACACTGCAGTCAGTAGTCCCTTTTCTGGGAAAAGACAATTGGATTTGCTCTATAGACCTCCAGGATGCGTACTACCACACAAAAATGTGCAGACCATCCAGGTGTCCCCTGTGGCTAGGAGCTAGTCATTACCAATTCCGAGCTCTGTTCTTTGGTTTCACTGCAACCCCCAGTTTGTTCAAATGTATGGCAGCGGTTATGGCTCACCTGAGGTGTTCAGGATTCAGAGTGTTTCTATATTTCGATAACTGGCTCCTAACCACCACCACCACAACCAAGCATCTACTTTCACAAGCAAGAGACACCACTTTGCATGCTTGTGCTCAAATAGGAATGACAATAAACTATGAAAAATCTGCTTTATGGCCATCTCAACTTACCGTTTTTATAGGTGTAGTTACACAATTACAATAATAGTAAAGCTTCCACCAGACAGGATACAAACCGTACGAGCACAGGTTCGAGACCTCCTCTCAGAAACTCTCTGGCAAGGACAGTTCTGAAGTATTGGGTACGATGGAAGCAGCGATCTCTATAATCCCCCTAGCTCGGATGCACATGAGAATCTTAGTGGCTCCTATTCACCCAGTGGTCCATGCAGGAACGTCCGATGTCGCATCAGATAATGCTAACAGAATCGTGCAGGAGACCTCTATGTTGGTCGCTACATTCAGATCAAGTGACCTTCAGTCCATTCTCCCATCCACTCTAGCCACAAGTGACCACGGATGCCTCCCAAGGCACGTGGCAGGATTACGAGGCCCATTTGCCCATTTGCATATCCATGTTCTAGAGATGAGCAGTGCTTCTGGCGCTGCAGGCATTTCAACAGTTTCTTCCATTGGGAACAATTGCAATCTAGACAGACTTGTCTGTCTGGTATATAAACAGAGGAGGAGGAAACGAATCTTACCCCCTTTGTTGAGAGGCTCAGCATATGGCAGTGGGCAACTTCCTCTCAATGCTTTCTGATAGCAACGCACATCCTGGGGAAGTCTACGTGATAGCAAACTCAGCAGAGCAATTCTAATGCCTCGAGTGGTCCCCGAAACAAGAAGTGGCGGAAATGATTTTCTGAAAATGGGGCTAGCCGTTTAAGTTAGAGGACCTAGTCCTCTCCAGTGTTCCTTTGTGTAAAACTGTGCTGGATTTGTTCTTGTCGGTAGTTTCCCTGCTGCTCCAAAGAAATATTTAATTTAGAGTTTCCTTGGCCGTTGGTGTTTGTTTTTTCCCGCCTTCCTCTTGCGTCTCTCGCTGTCTGTTGAGTGTGCTGTTATTTACCATGTCTAAAGAGCAGAAAGAGCATAAACCCTCCGGGTGTGGCTACAAAATGTCCATTACAGATGGGCATTCCATCTGTGTTTGTCATGGTGCTATTCACTTGCAAGAGTCCTGCAGTTTTTGCCATGTTTTTAGCCCTAGGGTACTGCAGGAAAGAAAAAATAAGCTAATTTTGAAGGGCCCGATTAAGCCCTCCTTTGAGGAGTCCTTAGATTCTTCTTCTAGTGCTAAGTCTAAGCCTTCTAAGGCCAAGAAAAGATCTCTGGCTCCATCTGCGTCCTCGGAGCCTTCGGAGAAAGTTTCAAAAGTGGTTACTGTCTCCTCGGCTCCATTGTCCTCGGGGCCACAGGAGGTATCTGTTGTACTGGAGTCTACCTCTGCTCCGATATTATTGGAGCCTATTCGGAGCTGGTCACCCAGTGTCAGGCATGAGTCTCCAGGTAGGAGATCCCGATCACCTTCTATTTCTTCCAAATCCCCTAGGCTGTCTGATTTGGATGTGGATAGGGTGGTCCAGAGGCTCCTGCATAGGTTCATACTAGGCTATCTGCCCTAGGGCATTTATAAGCCTAGCCAGAGTGTTTGGCTTTCACCACCCATTTTAAAATTAATTTTGCTATGCCCTTTTTCGAGGTTAGTATACTGTGCCTCTAACAGTGACACAGAAGTGATACCCGGGGTAAACCTATGATCTCCCATCCACTCATCAAGATTCCTCTTGAAGAGAGTCAATGAGGGACTCTGCCTAACCTGGACTGGGATTTTATTCCAGAGTGAAGGGAGCCTCTGGGTTATGAATCCGTCCCTCCAGCATGTCCTATTTATTTCAGTGCTGAGGTTCAAGTCTCTCGGTAGCGTGGCTCGATGGGATTTGGATTTTCTGAGGTGCAGCATGTCCATTAATTCCGGGTTGGACATGGCTTTATACGTCAGGCACAGATCGCCTCTGAGCAGGCGGTATGCCACTGAGTAGAGCCCTTTGATCCTCTTGGTGAGGTACTTTTGGGGTCTTTCCAGTTGTTGCAGGTGTCTGGTAAGGTACATCCCAAAAGGGGCATTGTACTCAATTATGGGCCTGATGAGGGATGAGTAAAGAGGCACGATGACCTCCCCTGATCTAGATGCGAATCCCTTCATGATTAGGTGGGCTATATAAAATGTTTTTCTAACCACTTTGGCCACGTGGTTGTCAAATGAGAGATTGCTATCAACTTGGGTTCCCAGGTCCCTAATTACTTCCGTACTTAATGGATTACCAACTCTGTGGTAATTTGTGGGCACTTTGTTTTTGCCAAAGGGGATGACTATACACTTTTTGGCGTTTAGCTTGAGGCCATGGCTCTGGCACCAGTTGTCTGTTTCTATGAGGCCCTTTTGGAGGATGTTTGTGTCGGCTGGAGAGTCGATTATAGCGCCCAGTTTGCAGTCATCTGCGAACTTGGTTCACCACAGTCCTTCCGTGTTTGCCTGTACCTCCGAGAAATATATACCGAACAGGAGAGGTCCCAGGACTGAGCCTTGTGGGACGCCACTTGTAACTGGTTTGGAGTCTGACATGGCTCCAGCAATTCTAACCATGTGGGTTCTGTCCTTGAGCCAGTTTGCAACCCATCTAGTGACATAGGGGTTTATATTTAAGCTGGTGAGCTTATCTATAATGCCCGAGTGGGGTATTGTATCGAAGGCTTTTGTGAGGTCCAGGTAGGCTGTGTGGACCACCTTCCCCTAGTCAATGGCCTTGGTGACTGTTTCAAAGAAATCAACCAGGTTTAAGAGGCAGGATCTGCCCTTAAAGCCGAACTGGGTAGGATCCAGTTTCTGTAGGTCCCCAATATCTTTTTTATGAGGTCCATGATGATCCTTTCCATAGCTTTGCAGACCAAGCTAGTCAGGCTTACAGGCCGATAGTTTCCAGGATCCGTTGAGGCACCACCTTTGTGGAGAGGGACCACTGTTGCTGTACGCCACTCTTTGGGTACATATCCTGTGGTAAGGCTGAGATTGAACAGTAGTTTTATTTTTGGGTTTAGCTGCTCTTGGAGTTCATGTAGGACGCAGCCCGGGACACCGTCTGGTCCCATTGATGCTGTGTGTTTTGCTTTGGAGAGGGCGGCTCTTACCTGAGCATCTGAGATGTCAGGGGGGCAGCACTCTGCTGGGATAGATATTTGTCCTTTTGGTGGGGAGGGGGGGGGAGAAGTTTGCGCTGAACCTGTCAACTAGGATGTTGGCAATGTCTGTGGGTTTGGTGTATTTTTTTGTCATTTTTGGACTAATTCTGAGCATATCTGGGAATTCCCACCCACGTTCCTAACACAACTAAAGAAAGCCTTGTGATTATCCTTGGTGTCCTGTGCAATTTTTCTCTCGAAGCTGGCCTTAGACGATTTTATGAGTGCCCATAGTTGAACACTGATCAGAGATGCCTTCCCTTTTTGGGATTTTGCTCTCTCATGTAGTAGCTTCCTCCTCCTATTGTATAGTTTGTTTATGGCTGGGGGTCCACCAGACAGGACGTCTGCCTTTGGAGGATTGGGTCTTGGTTTTATTTGGGATTGCATGATCCATGCATTCCTGAAGGTGTTCATAGAATGCGTTTATAAAGGATTCTGCGGTCTGGGCCATATTTTCCACAAGCCCGGGGGCTTTGAAGGATTCTACCTCGGTTTTGAGGAGTGTGAAATTTGCTTTAGAGAAGTTTTTCACTGTGGTTTTCTGGGCAGGGGGTGGGGTCGGGATGGGATGTGAATATCCAGTGAGATTAGTTTATGGTCTGATCTTACCAGTGAGGGATACACTTCTGGTCTGGAGCATAGAGTCCCCATGTTGGTGATTATCAGGTCCAGTATGTTTTCCCCTCTTGTGGGAGTGGTAACAAGTTGTTCCATAGCATTTGAGTTTATAATTTCTAGGAACCTTTGAGCTAGGGTATTGAAGCTAGAGTAATGCTCCCAATCTATGTTTGGGTAGCTGAAGTCGCCCAGTATAATGGTGTTTGGAGAGACCTTCATATTTTCCAGTGTTCTCAGGAAGGCCGAGTGGGCTTCCTGGGTTTGGGCGGGTGGTCTGTAGCAGGCTATATAAACTGCAGTCGCCGGTGTTAGCAAAACTGTTCTCTGCTCCGACCCAGTCTGCTCCGGAGCCATTCCCTATTCTGGTACCAATGATTCCTTCTCCGAGCACAGGTGTCATCGGAGCCGGAGTGCTCCGCGCAGAGTGATGTTCTTGTGTCGGCTCCGATACCCCATGTGAGTTTATCGGAGCTGGCATCTGCTCCTACCATGTCAGCTCCGTCCTCTGGTTTCGGTACTCTGGTTTCCTCAGTTGGACCCGAGGGGGATACCTCGGGACTCCTGTCGGTTCCGAGCCTCCTTCTTGGTGCATCGGCTTGGGAAATCTTGACTCAAGTCGTGGTCTCTGAGATGGGTCGGTCCTCTGATTCGGGGGGCCCTGTCTTCGAGGCCATGAGGAGCGCACTGGCCAGATAATCAGTTGCATCACCTGGATCGGTCACTCCATCCCCCCTACACCCCGGCTAGAGCCTCTGACACCCCCTATCTGTGGATGGTGGAGCCCGAAGGTCTGGGGATACCCCCTTGAGCGGTCCCCTACTTTGAGGGCCCCTCAGTCTGTGCCTGAGGAGCCCCCTAGAAAGACGTTGTGCAAGAGGAAGCGCATAGACTCCCAGGACGAGTCCCTCACTTCCGATACCGACTTCGAGGAGTCAGAGGGGTCCCCCAAGTCGTCCTCCGACATCCTGGAGATTTTGGGGCAGGGAGGTGACTGGCCTTCCAAGACCCCCTCTGAGGAGGAGTCGGTATTTTTCAAGGCCTTCGGAGCTCAACACTCCGCCTCCTGGGTGTCTCCACCCTTCGAACTCCTGGATTTGATTTGTCGAAGGGTGTGGGAGAACCCTGATTCCGTGGAACCAGTGCCCAGACGTCCAAATAAGTTCCTTTCTGCTCCCCCGGGGAAAGAGTTCCTGACCAAAGGGGTTTCTATAGATGCCTTGGTGGTGGTGGCAGCCACTCAGCAGGAAGTTGCAGAGGCTTCTTCAGTCCATCCTCCTAACAAGGAGTCCAGGAGTATGGACCGGTACGGGAAGCATATCCTGTCTTCTGCGACCTTTACTTTGCGGTCGCTGAATTACCTTTGTCATTTCACTCGGCTCCAAAGAGATCTCCTTAAGGAGCTAGGAGATGCTCTGATGGGTAACATGCCTGAGACGGTAGCGCAGACTGTTAAGGCCCAGTTGTCTACCCTTGGTTCCATTGTCAACTCGTCCATGAGGCTCATATCTTATGCAGCCGAAGGGGCGAGTAGGGCAGCCAGCTCAGGTGTAGCTCTCAGAAGGCAAGCCTGGATGCGCCTGTGTCATTTTGCGGAGGCCTTTAAGTCTTCCCGACGTCCCCTTTGATGGGTCCTCTCTCTTCGGGACCAAAGCGAAAGACACCCTCACCAGATGCGAACAGGAGGGAAAGACCCTATCTGCCGTAGGCCCCTGTTTCTCTCTCCCTTCTAGGCCTTACTCCAAGGCGCAGAGAGAGGGGAAAATGTGGTTTAAGAAGTCTCTGAGGTCCTTCCTTGCAGCTCAAGGAGAGTCCCCCTCCAGAGGCAGAGGAGGGGGAAATTATTCTGGATGACCCCAACCTAGAGGCAGAGGAGGCCCCCGCAACTCGGGAGACCGCAATTCCTTTTGCAGCTCTTCCTTTCAGCGTTACTGAGGCGTTGCCCGACTGTGCTGTTCCAGAGCCAGTCGGGGGCCGAATTTTGTTGCATCCGGAAGCCTGGGAAAGCATCACCCAGGATAGTTGGGTACTTCGAATAGTTACCGGAGGTTACACTATCCCCTTTTTATCAACACCCCCTCCAGTCAGAAGAATCCCGGACGTCCCACCCAGTCAATGGGATCAAGCAGCACTAGAAGTTGCAAAGCTGCTCGAAAAAGGAGTCATCCAACCAGTCCCCTCAGACCATATCTGATCAGGAACTTACTCAAGACTCTCTTTGGTGCCGAAAAGAACAGGGGACTTGAGACCCGTTCTGGATCTCAGTCGACTGAATCACTACGTTCTGAAGTCCAAGTTCCGAATGGTCACACTTCAGTCCATTTTTCCATTGCTAGAAAAGAGTATGGATGTGCTCCATCGATCTCAAGGATGCCTACTACCACATCAAAATGGACAAGGCATCCAGGACTTACGCTTCCAGCTGGGAGCCAGTCACTTCCAGTTTCGTGCCCTGCCCTTTGGTCTTACCACAGCCCCTAGGGTGTTTACCAAATGTTTGGCAGTGGTGACAGCTCACCTGAGATGTCGGGGATTCCAGGTGTTTCCGTATCTGGACAACTGGCTTCTCACCACCCCCACCAGGCATCTCCTCATTCAAGTCAGGGAGACTACCATTACACTTTGTCAACAACTAGGAATTACTTTGAACTGGGAAAAGTCTGCCTTGCTGCCCTCACAGTGTGTTGTTTTTATAGGTGCAGAGCTAGACTCTATTTAAATGCGGGCCTTTCTGCCACAAGAGAGAATAAGAGTGCTGCAGTCTCAGATCCACGCACTGTTGCCCCTCAAAGAGTTCAAGCTAAGTTAGTTCTCCAGCTTTTGGGTTCCATGGCCGCCACTATCATGCTGGTGCCTCTAGCCAGGTTACACATGCGGATCCTACAATGGCTCCTTTCGGTCCAATGGTAGTTTCAGAAACTTCCTCTTTCCCACTTGATACTTCTCGCGGAACGGTGCAAACAAGCCCTCTGCTGGTGGCTGTGTTCCACCAATCTGGACAAAAGGAGGAGCTTGATTATGTCTCCAGCGGCCACGGTGACCACGGATGCCTCCCAGATGGGGTGGGGGGGTGGGGCATTATCTTGGCAGGACGGTCCAAGGCATGTGGCAAGATCATGAGGTACACCTGCACATCAATGTTCTAGAGATGAGAGCGGTGTTTCTAGCGTTGCGAGCACTCCAAAACTCTCTTCCTCTGGGAGCGATTGCAATTCACTCAGACAGCATGTCCGTGGTGTGGTACCTGAACAAGCAGGGGGGAACCAAGTCTTATCCCCTCTGCAGAGAGGCCATGCGGGTGTGGCAGTGGGCAGTATCTTCCCAACGGTTTTTAGTGGCAACGCACATTCCGGGAATGTCCAATGTGATAGTGGACAGGCTGAGCAGAGCTATTCTGATGCCTTATGAGTGGTCCCTGAACAACTGAGTGGCAGTTAAAATTTTCAACAGGTGGGGTCAGCCTTGCTGCAATCTCTTCGCCAGTCCCCTCAATGCCAAATGCAGCGAGTACTTCACACTGATCCCCCCCCCCCCCACAGGGGGAGTCACCCAGGGATGCTGTAGTCCACGATTGGCCTCTCGGTCTGGTCTACGCTTTCCCTCAGTTTCTTCTGTTACCAAGAGTGATTCAGAAAGCCATATCCTTGGGAAGCAGGATGATTCTTATTGCTCCACACTGGCCTCGACAAGTATGGTTCCCCTTTCTTCAGCGGTATGCAGTGGACGGTCCTTGGACTCTGGACCCAATGCCAGACCTACTGATTCACATGTCAGGACAGCTGCATCCCTCCCTGCGAACCCTCAGTTTGACAGCCTGGCTGCTCCACTTCCATCACTAGTTAGACGACATTCCTTTTCACCTGAGGTAGTACACATCTCATCTTCGTCTCATACGTCTTCCACCAGAAGGATTTATTCCAGCAAATGGAAGAGATTCTCCATTTGGGCTCAGGCCCAAGGTTTGGACCCCTTCACACCCCCAGTTCCGTCGGTCTTAGACTTTTTAGCCATGCTTTTCCGTCAGGGCTCCGCTTCTACTACCATTAAGGTGCAGTTGGCTGCAATTTCCAATTTTCATACATCTTACGAGCCCTCTCTTATGGGCCATATACTCTGTAAGGCCTTCTTGAAAGGCACCTGGTTACTTTGCCCTCCGGTTTCAGAACCTGTCATGCCATGGGATCTAAACCTTGTGCTACAAGCCATCACTTCACCGCCCTTTGAACCGGCTGCTACCTGTGAATTGAATTTTTTATCTTGGAAGACTGCGTTTCTAATGGCCATTACATCGGCCAGAAGAGTATCAGAACTTCAAGCTCTGTCCATTAAACCTCAGTATTTGACCTTTCATAAGGACAGAGTTTCCCTGAGACTTAAACCCATCCTTCCTTCCAAAGGTGTCATCCACTGTTGATCTCAATCAATCTATTGAGTTACCAGTGTTCTTTCCAAACTTTTCAAATAAAGCAGAGTTCAGGTTCTATCAGTTGGATGTGCACAGACATCTGAGGTTCTATTTACACAGAACTAAGCATGTTAAGAAGTCTGATCAGCTGTTTGTGTCCTTCTCAGAGAACAGAGCAGGTTGTCCCATTTCCAAGTGCACAATTTCTAAATGGATCAAAGATTGTATTTCCTTTATCTACTCGTCGGCAGGCAGAAATTTAACTTTTCCCATCAAAGCTCACTCTATCAGGGCAGTGTCTACATCAATATCTTACCATGCCAGGCTTTCATTGGATGATATTTATGCTGCGGCCACCTGGGTTTCTCCTCACACCTTTATTACTCATTACAAGCTGGATGTGGCTTCTAGGGGCCGGGCTTCCTTTGGTTCCACGGTTCTTAGGAGTATCTTCCTATGAGCCTTCCAGGATAGAGGTGCTGGGGACGCTGTCCCACGAGTAAAGAATGTAGGCGAGATAGGACCACATAACATCAGTTATGTACTCACCATAACGATCGATGTATGTGGTCCATCTCTCCTACATTCTTACGTACTCTCCCACCTGCCCCCTTCCTAAAGGATTTGGAGGAATATTGGCTCTGAGAACCCTTCAAGGTTATTTTTTTTCTTTCCTTTTGGCTGGAATTCCTTCCAGTGCTGGTTATGTATGGGTTATGACTGAAATGGTTGCAAACAAGATCTGGGGCTAGGGCAAGGTGCATCTTGGGATACCGGGTTAGTCCAGCCAATTAGAGACTTCGTGCTAGAGAAATAAGTTGGCCAAGTCAGAGCCGATTCTCTGCTCCAAACCTGTGAGTAAAGAATGTAGGCGAGATGGACCACATGCATTGATCGTTATGGTGAGTACATAACTGTTTCCAAATTTTGGTATGCATCTAGTAGCTGTATTTATGCTTGATTTAGAGTAAAGGTAAAATTAAACTCCGTGTTTTCTAGTTAAATTTCTCTTGTTGGGAAGAAAAATGAGAAATTAATGGTTCAGATGAGGTCCCCCTTTAGTCAGGCAGTAATCTGAGGCATGATTTTGAGCATGTCTCACATTAGAACACAAACCACACACCCCCCTTCGTGGAGGCTCTCAATAGAAATCTACCCAAACAACAAAGACCTCCAAGGCAGAAATGTGCTCTACTACAACACAGCACAAACCACAAGAGACAGCTCACCTACAGAGTGCCCCTCAACCTAACTCAGAACAGCTTGCCCAATACACTAATTGTAGGTGACTTGATAGTGCAGCACATTGATGTCCCACTCACTAGGTGTAACAGTCAGCTGTCTGTGACACACAACACACACACTCTGGTCACTCCACAAGAAGTACAAGTATGACTCTGTCCATGTGGGTGTGAATGACCTAAGACGCACCTCCCTAGACTACATGAAGAGACATGGAGGAGCTCTCTGATTATGTGGCCCAGGCAGGTATGTCCCTAGCCCTGTGCAGCATCCTACCATCCCCAGAATAACGCTACATTACAAGCAGAAAATGATTTGACTTCAACAATTGCCTAAGTTTCTGGTGTCATTCTAAGGGGATCCAGTATCTCTCTGGGATGACATAATTGACAGACCTCGATGCTTTGCTAGAGGTGGCCTGCATCTGTTTTCCCTGGGTTTCCGGATACTGGCTAAAGCTCTTGCCACCCCTATAGTGCCTTTTTTAGGCAGTGTTCCAAAGACAAAATTAACACCAGCAGCTATAAATAAATGCAATCTGAGGCTCATGCTGCTCAATGCTAGAAGTCTAAATCTGAAGATGCACTTGCTTGAAGCACTCCTTAGAATATTGACATTTGTGCTGTAACAGAGACCTGTTTTAAAGCAGCAGAAAGCACCCCTGTGCTACCAGGCTACAACTCATTCCACACCTTTCAGTCCCAGAATGTGGACCGAAGCTCCAAAGGCGGTGGTGTCGCCATATTCATATGCACACCCCCAAACTAGTAGTCCAGCATAGCAATTCTGAGATGCTTCAGGTACAACTAACATTGGGTAAGATGGTGATTCAGGTCGTAGCATGCTGTAGGTCCCCAACCTTGTCCCAAGACTCTCTCCACATTCCTAAGCACCCTGGAAACTATTAGGGTCCAACACAACACGCTCATACTAGGTGACTTAAACTACTCCTCCAACTGGGAAAGCTACTCTTGTACCAATACACTGGCCCAATGCTTCCTGGAAGTCATCAGTTCCAGTGCTCTGGACCAGCTCATTCTTACCCCCTACTAGAGGAAGCAAGATCCTTGACCTGGTTATTACAAACCTAGGCAACTGTTGCTCTACACCAATAGTTTGTTCCTCTCTGGTTAGGTCCGACCACAAACTAATCACCATGGAAATCCACATCTCACCCACACCACCCCGCAAAGGTAACCACCAGGAAAAACTTCTCCAAAACTGACTTTGGGCTCCTAAAAATAAAGGTGGCTAATTTCACAGCACCCATGTCAATGGAAAATAGATGCATGACTGCTGAATCATTCACCAATGAACTGTACGAATATGTGTATATAAATGTATGGTGCTAGCTATACCAAACAGAACCAAGACGCTCTCAAGGAAGCCTTTCTGGTGGTCCCCTGCCATTAATAAACTTTACAACAGAAGGAAGAAACTGTTGCAGTAAAAAGGTACAGTCCCAAGACTGGAAAAACTCCCTTATTGGCCTCAACAAAAAGTTGAGGTCCCTCGTCAAAACATCTAAAGCCAGCTATGAAGGCAGAATTGCATCATACACTAAAAACAATCACAAAGCCTTCTATAGTTTTATGTAAAGAGTCTCCACAGCAATACCCAGGTTTTCTTTGACTTACTGCACAATGGTACCACCTATACTGTGCCAACAGATATTGCCAACATACTGGGCAACAGATTCATTGCCAACTTTACCCCCCCCCCCCCCAAGGACTAATCACAATACCGGAGGAATGCCAAGCACCCAGCATTACTGCAGCACAGGTTAAAGCTGCATTGTCCAAGGCCAAGAATACAGCTTCCATGGGACCTGACAATATCCCTGGATGTGTTCTATGTGAACTGGCACTCCATCTGTATGCCCTGTTCAATCACAGATTCACCTCAGGGGTTGTCCCTACCGAATGGTGCACTGCTACAGTTATCCCTCTCCATAAAGGGGGAGTGACTACAGACCCACCCCATTAGCCTAACGAGTCTGATTGTAAGGCTATGGAGTGCATCATCATGGACCTAATTATTAAAGGATATAGGGAATCTCCAAACTTTAGATCCCACGCAAATTTGTTTTGTGAAAGGTAGGTCATGCCTGTTCAATCTGGTTGACTTCTTTGAGTCAGTCACCAGAGCTGTGGATGAGGGCAAGGCAGTTCATAGAGTACCTCTATCTGGCCAAGGCCTTTGATACCATTCCCCACTCAGGAATTATTGACAAACTCGCCAAACTAGGCATCAGCCCGTATATCACTAGGTGGGTTGCAAATTGGCTTACAGATAGAACCCACAGTGTGAAAGTAGTAGACTCCAAGTCAGACTGCTGACCAGTCAGTGGAGTCTCACAGGGAATCTGTCTTGGGTCCTCTCCTGTTTGGCATCTTCTTAGAAGTTGAGGCCAACACAGAGTGACTCTGGCTGACCAGGTTCACAGATTACTACAAGCCGGGAGGCATTATTAACTCTCCATGTGATGTAGACATACAGAAAGGCCTCACTGAGACCAATGACTGGTCGAAACCGTGGCCTTAATGCCAAAAAATGCATAGTCATCCTCTTTGGGGAAAAACTCTGATGTTATGTGGTCCTATCTCGCCTACATTCCTTACTCACGGCTTCGGAGCCGAGAATCGGCTCCAACTCAGCCAAATTTCTCTAGCATGAAGTCTCTAATTGGCTGGGCCAACCCGCTATCCCAAGATGCACCTTGCCCTAGTCCCAGATCTCGTTTGCCGCTTGTAGAGTTAGGACGTGGTCTCGCTTGGCTGTGGCTAAGTACCCTTTTTTAAAATACTTCTAAGTATTTTAGCAGTCTACTTTTTGATGAAAGCTATTTTAATAGCTAGCTTTGTATCTGACTAGTTGTGTGAGTTTTGTGAGTACTGTGTTTTTGTGGTATCCCTACTGTTTTCGCGGGCTAGGCCCGTTTAAGTTAGAGGACCTAGTCCTCTCCAGTGTGTTCCCTTGTTGTTTTGTGCTGATTTCTTGTCTGTGGTTAAGCTCCCTCTTAGGAAGCATTTAAAGTTTCCTTGTCTGTTAAGAGTGGTTTTTGGTCTTCCCGCCTTCCTCTTGTGTTAGTCTCTGTCGGTTGTGAGTGGTGCTGTTGCGTACCATGTCAAAAGAACTCAAGGAACATAAACCCTCTGGGTTTAAGAAGTGTACAAAATGTGGCTATAAAATGTCCATTACAGATGGGCACTCTGTGTTTATTGTCTTGGTGCTATTCACCTGCAAGAGTCCTGCAGTTTCTGTCATGTTTTTAGCCCTAGGGTACTGCAGGAATGTAAAAATAAGCTGATTTTGAAGGGTCTGATTAAGCCCTCCTTTGAGGAGGCCTTGGAGTCATCTTCTAGTACCAAGTCTAAACCTCCTAAGGCCAAGAAAAGATCTCCGGCTCAGTCTGCTTCTTTGGAGCCATTGTAGAAGGTTTGTAAAGTGGATACTTCCTCCTCTGCTCCAGTGTCCTTGGGGCTGAAGAAGGATTTGGAAATGGATACTACCTCCTTGGCTCCATTGTCCTTGGGGCCGCAGGAGGTATCTGTTGTACTGGAGTCGACCTCTGCTCCGATACTATTGGAACCTATTCAGAGCCGGTCACCCAGTGTCGGGCATAAGTCTCCAGTTAGGAGATCCTGATCTCCTATTTCTTCCAAATCCTCTAGGCTGTCTGATTTGGATGTGGATAGGGTGGTCCAGAGGCTCCTGCAGTCGCCGGTGTTAGCAAAACTGTTTTCGGCTCCGACCCAGTCTGCTCCGGAGCTGGTCCCCATTCTAGTATGGATGATTCCTCCTCTGAACACCCCATGTGTCGTCGGAGCCTGTGCTCTGTGCCGGGTGATGTCTGCTGCGATACTCCATGTGAGTTTATCGGTGCCGGCTCCAACCAGGTTGGTTCCGTCCTTTGGTTTCGGCACTCTGGTCTCCTCAGTCGGACCCAAGGGGGATACCTCTGGACTCCTGCGGTTCCGAGCCTCCCTCTCAGTGCTTCAGCTCAGGGAATCTCGACTCCGGTCGGGGTCTTGGAGACTGGTCAGTCCTCGGACTTGGGGGGGACTGGCCTTCGAGGCCATGAGGAGCACACTGGCCAGGTCGTCTGTTACATCACCTGGATCTGTCACTCCGTCCCCTTACACCCTGGCTAGAGCCTCTGACGTCCCCCTCTCTGTGGATGGCAGAGCCCGAAGGTCTGGGGATACCCCCTTGAGTGATCCCCTACTTTGAGGGCCCCTCAGTCGGTGCCTGAGGAGCCTCCCAGAAAGAAGTTGTGCAAGAGGAAGCACATAGACTCCCAGGACAAGTCCCTCACTTCCGATACTGACCTCGAGGAGTTGGAGGGGTCCCCCAAGTCGTCCTCCGATTTCTCTTTCTCCGACATCCTGGAGATTTTGAGACAGGGAGGCGACTGGCCTTCCAAGACCCTTCTGAGGAGGAGTCTGTATTCCTCAAGGCCTTCGGAGCTCAACCCTCCACCTCCTGGGTGTCTCCACCCTTTGAACTCCTGGATTTGATTTGTTGAAGGGTGTGGGAGACCCTGATTCTGTGGAACTGGTGCCCAGACATCCAAACAAGTCCCTTTATGCTCCCCCGGGGAAAGAGTTCCTTACCAAAGGGGTTTCGGTAGATGCCTTGGTGGCGGCAGCCACTCAGCAGGAAGTTGCAGAGGCTTCTTCTTCAGTCCACCCTCCTAACAAGGAGTCCAGGAGTATGGACTGGTATGGGAAGCGTACCCAGTCTTTGGCGACCTTTACCTTACAGTCGTTGAATTACCTCTGTCATTTCACTCTGCTCCAAAGAGATCTCCTGAAGGAGCTAGGAGATACTCTGATGGGTAACATGCCTGAGGCGGTGGCGCAGACTGTTAATGCCCAGTTGTCTACCCTTGGTTCCATTGTCAACTCGTCTATGAGGCTCATATCTTATGCAGCCGAAGGGGCGAGTAGGGCAGCTAGCTCAGGCGTAGCTCTCAGAAGGCAAGCCTGGATGCGCCTTTGTCATTTCATGGAGGCCTTTAAGTCTTTCTTCACTGATGCCCCTTTTGGGTCCTCTCTCTTCGGGCCCAAAGTGAAAGACTCCCTCACCAGATGCGAACAGGAGGGAAAGACCCTATCTGCCATAGGGGCACATTTTTTTCTCCCTTCTAGGCCTTATCCCAGGGCTCAGAGAGGAGGGAAAATGTGGTTCAAAAAGTCTCGGAGGTCCTTTCCTGCAGCTCAAGGTGAGTCCCTCTTCAGAGGCAGTGGGGGGGGGAATTATTCCGGAAGACGCCGTTCTAGAGGCAGAGGAGGCCCCCGCAACGCAGGAGACTGCGATTCCTTTCGCGGTTCTTCCTTCCAGCATTCCTGAGGCGTTGCCCAAATGTGCTGTTCTGGAGCCAGTCGGGGGCCGAATTTAGTTTCATCCGGAAGCCTGGGAAAGAATCACCCAGGATCGTTGGGTTCTTCGAATAGTTACCGGAGGTTACACTATCAATGTATGTGGTCCATCTCGCCTACATTCCTACATACCTCCCCACCTGCCCCCTTTGTAGAGGATTTGGAGGAATATTGGGTCTGTGGACCGTTCAAGGTCAGTGATTTTGTTCCCTTATCTGGCTGGAATTTCTTCCAGTGTTGATTGTGTATGGGTTATGATTGGTATGATTGCAAACAAGATCTGGGGCTAGGGCGAGGTGCATCTTGGGATACTGGGTTAGCCCAGCCAATTAGAGACTTTGTGCTAGAGAAATTTGGCCGAGTCTGAGCCAATTCTGTGCTCCAAATCCGTGAGTAAGGAACGTGGGCGAGATGGGCCACATACATCGATCGTTATGGTGAGTACATAACTAACTGTTTCTACTAATTACTATATCGATTGGAGTCAACTGAACACTGAAGGTGTTATAAGAGATCTGGGGACACAGGTTGACAGCAACCTCTCCTTCAACAACCACATTGCCACTGTGGTCAGAAAGTCCAGTTTGGCACATCTCATTACCAAGGGTTTTGCTTCCAGGAAAAGAGGTCATTATCTCTCTCTACTCTTCATTAGGCCAGTCATAGAGTATGACCCATTTGGCATGTACCTCACTAGATATGTAACAGCTGGAAAGGTCAGAAAACTACCCCACGAAGAGGTTCCTAAGTTTTAAACGCATGTCCTCCATGGACAGACTAAAAAAACAACTCAAGCTATTCTTGGTCTTATACTGTCTACCAAGAGGTGATCTCTGCTTGACTTACAAAGCTATGTCTGACCCAGCTCTGTTAGAAATGCTACAGCTAAAGAAATCCCAGTCCCTCCACACTACACACTCCAGAGCCCTCAACCTTATTACCACAGTCAACATAACATGTAGGAGGGACAGGTTCATAACCCAAAGACTGCACATGCTCTGGAATAGACTTACCATGTCAAGCAGAGCATCTCACTGGCAGTCTTCAAGAAAACTCTTGAGTGGATGGGAAATAAAGTTCACCCCAGGGATCACTCCAATGGCTCTAATTGATAGAGACACTGGGAACTAACGTCTGGCGGAATGATGCCAGGGCACTTCTATGGGATAGGTTTGTAAAGGCTCCAGGGCCATTAGCCTAGTACACACCTGTGAACCTAAAAGCAGAGGTGTTTGCCAGAGGCATTGGATGCTTAAGGGGAGATCAAAAGGTTTTAGCCATTTTAACCTTCCCTTAGGTGTACTATATTTCTGGAAAGACTTGTTGCATATACTTGACATCTTCAGCAGAGAGATTCAGTACAAATACAAGTAAAATTTACTTTTAACTTAACCTTTTACTGCCACATTACACAAATCCTGTGTATTGAGGGTATGGGATTTCAAATTGATAGAGTTCTGAATGCATCTCAACACTTGAAGCATGGCTCTAGAGCACCATTTTAAAGATAGAATTTATATCCAATTCTTTGCTGGCATTTCTTTCCAAGTTATCAAAATGCTTTGATGTTCTGCGGGTTACAAGTTGGATTTTTTTTTTTTTTACCCAAAAGACAGTACTGCAGAGATCTAGTTTGGCACAAGAAAGACTAAACCTATACAAGGTCTTCACGTTTTGTCGGAGCATATGTATCTGGGTCAAAAGTTCAAAATGTTGACATGTTCGACCATCTTGACCCTACTGTTCTAAAGGACATGGATCGTACCTCTCAACCTCCTATAGTGTAAAAATTATGGAAATGATCCAAAACAGGGACAGATTTTAAATATTGGTATAAATGTAGGTGGAATAACAGGTTTAGCATTAGCATGCATATTCTCAAGCATATGAAATCTGAAATTCGAATGCTCTTATTCAGTGACTTCAGTCCTTAGTGAGCTGCCAGAAAACTAAATTTTGAATAGGCCAAAAAATGAGGTAAAAACCAGGACAGTTTAGATGGATGGTTGATTGTGTTTGATGTTTGCTACCACTATTTGTATTGTCCTCAAGGAAGACTTCAAGGAGGAAGTCAAGTTTTTCAGACTAATCTTCTCTTCATGTCCAATAGCTGCTCCTGGAATGTTCTTCGGTGGTCGTCCTGTACTGTATTTGGACTCAAAAGGGATTTACACACTTGTCTGGATTATGGTAATTTTCATGTTCATTTTAGTTTGCATTTGGTTGACATTTTTAATTTTGGAATTTTGTATGTAAAGTCATTTGACCTTACAGTCTTTGAGAAAATTGGATAAATTTCCACTGCCAAGAAATTTTTTTTTTATTTTTTGGGGGGGGGGGGGGGGGTATTGGACACAGCACATTTGCACAGAACATAATTTCTGATTTGGGGAAATATTACTGGTATCTCCTGTTTTTCCCTCTCGGGTGTATGGTGGTACTACACTTGTTTACTAGCCTGAAGTTGCCTCTTATGTTGTATCATGTGATGTTATGTAGTCCAGTCTCGCTTACATTCTTACCTGTGGGTTCAGAGCCGAACTTCTGCTCCGACTCGGCTATACTCTAACTCAAAATCTTTCAGTTGGCTAAGAGGTATCCCATGCTACACTGCTCCCTTTCCCCAGATCTTATTTGCTGCTCGTAAAGCTCAGATGTGGTCTCGCTCTTGGCTGTGGCTAAGTATACCTTTTCTTCTTTGACCAAATTTGTTGCTCCAAAAGCTATTTTCATAGCTAGGTGTGTTTTGGTTTGTGGCTTTTTTGGGTGTGGCCTTTCATGGCTTTTGTCTTGGTATCCCATTAGCTATATCCCAACTAGCTAGGCCCATTTCAGTTAGAGGACCTAGTCCTCCCGTTTATCTGTTACCCTTCTGATGTTCATCGTGCATACAGCTGCAGTAATCACATATGGGTTCTCTGCCGTCAGGCGGTCCCTCGGTCGGCCGAATTCCAACGTCTTGGTCCGGCGTCGGTTGTTGTCACTTTCTTTCCTGACGTCAGTGCGACAGGGGTATACAAGACACAGCCGACACCATATTCTTCGGTCTTTTTTGCCGCACGGTGCCCGAAGCAGAAGCAATTCAAGTGCCGGTCGGCCAGCTCCTGAATTTACGAAAAATTGGAAACTGAAGTCTTCTTTAAAGCTAAGTACCCTGTTGGGGAA
>NC_056743.1:1778152934-1778184210 GCF_019279795.1 Protopterus annectens | reverse complement strand
GCTACCACCACTCCTAGCTTACAGCCTTTCTGACATACCCCCTCATGATGTTACCTATATTCTACTCTACTACTCACCCACTCCTACTCTTGCACTCTTGGGACATGGCTCACATGCTGGGGAAAATTGGGATTCACTATGACTATCCTCATTTGCATAGGATTGCCTACTAATGCATGGTTACATCTCTCACACCGAGCTTCCCCCCCTTAGCAACCACTACTCACTGGCCATGTTGTCTTCAGCCTGCCATTCACCTGCATGGCAGGATAAGCTTTTTAGTGAGAATGCCTATTTTTGGCTATTTTTAAATTATTTTCTTGTTTTTTAAAGCGCCACACGTTTGTGCGGTGCTGCGCAATGCTTAAACATCGGAGATCAGGGGGAAAAAAAGTTAGATTTTAATCATTTTAAACATTTATAAATGCCACTGGCCTTATATTTGGCCACTGGCATGCTTCCTCAACTGTATGCATCCTTTATTTGGAGCTGTCATAGCTCTGTTTAGCTATTTGCAGAACGGTACTCCGTTACTAACAGAGTACATTTCTGCAGCGAACACTAATCTTCTACGGACAGGTTAGTGTTTCCTGGATTGCAAATTTACCTCATTTGCATAGCTTTCAGCAGCAAATGAGGTAATATGCATGCCATGACGCTGTCCGTGCCAGAGTAGCTTTAGCAGCTCTCATGCACGACCCTGCCGGCTGTTCCTGGATCGCATGGTAGACATATTGCCCGTTTGATGTCTTACACTACTATACAATTCCGTGCAAGCTTTCGTAAATCCGGCTCAATGTAATTGTACAGTAGCAATAATCCACTCCTGTTTGTGCTTTGTCCTCATGATCAAACCACACAAATTGTGGGTAAATCCTGATATACTTGCACACAGTTGTGGATTATTGCCTAACTGGAAGCCAATAACACTAGGGAATATGGATTATAAAATCTTTACGAAAAATCAAAAAAAAAATGGACTACTTTTGATGAAGAAATACGGGAAGGTTCATATGGAGTTAAAGGAAAAGAAGCGAAGGAAAAGGGCATTTTTCCGTTATCGGGGCAACAGTTTTAATGAGCACTTGGAATGTAAAACTAACAATGTATATGGCAGTAAAAAAATTGCACTTGTGTAAACAGTTTCTCCCACTATCCATGTTAACAACTTTAATAAATACAGCAAATATGAACAGTATATTAGCTCAAAATCATAGCTTCCCACTGTGTCTTTTTTAAACTTCTAATGTAGGATTAATGGTGATATCTGTAGGTGTGCAAGAAATTACTCCAAGGGCATATAGTGGGTGAAGCAGGCGTCTTGCATTTCGTTAGGTGCGCTTATTGAATTACAAGAGCAAAGTTTATTTTTTTAATAAACCTGAAAAGCTTGCTTGTAGTCACTGCCTGCTAAATATTACAAATCTACTGTAAAGCAATGTTATTTCATCCAACCACTCAAATTACGTTTCTTTCAAATTTGTATTTTATTTCTCTTCTTAAGTATTCCAACTCAAGAGCTATACCACCTGCACTAAAAACATGTATTAAGCTGTGTCTACTGCACCAAACATTATCTCATTTTGTTTTTTCATCCCAAACCAATTCTAGTTTGACTTTACTGTAGATTTTGCACCCCACTAAGCTGGAACTGTATCACAGTATATTGTCGAATGGGAAGTTAGTCCCGTTTCTCACAGCGGTGTGACCTTGCTGTAAGAGGCGTGATGCCGGCTTCCTTCCAAACAGAGGTGACATCTAAGCTGCGCGTTTACCATTTGACCCCTGTAGGTTAACTGTTTTGGGTGGGAGCCATGGCAGCATCCTTGAGCCACCTTGTTAGTGTTTTACCATATTTATTAATCTACCCACAACTTTCCCCTGGAACCGTTGATTTGTATGCATTATACCGTTTCTTCGTACAGCATAGCTGTTAGTCAATGTGATGATCTTCTTATCGGTACATAATTCAGGTTTTTATTTTGAGAAGAGTAATTCCCATGACCACACATCACTATTTTTGGAAATAAACATGATGTGCTTTGAAAAAAGCAGTGCTGTATATTTAACCGTTGCCCCGATAACGGAAAAGTATCAATAAAATAAAAGTAATGAAGCCTATTTTTAATGGAGAATAAAGATGCAAGGTTGGTTGTGTGTGATGTAGCAAAAGCATTTGACTCCAAGTCCCAAGGCAATGTGAGATATGATAGAGGATTATGTCACAAAATGTCTTAGGTGAAGCTTACAGTAAATGGTTGGTTAGATAAGAAACATGTGAAACAGGACGTCCAATAACGGTTTATTTGCACTAGTACTGAATGCAATAACACATACATGTATTAGTCTAACAAGAGAAGCAGGATGAAAAATGGAAAAATATGTAATAGCTTGGTGAAATAAGAACAAGTATAAACATATTAGGAATCATGTTTTGTGAAAGCAGGAAAGCATCAGAACAAGGAGAAATTCTCTATGAAATAAAGTTAGAAAGTTTCCCACAAACTACTGATCTTTAAGGTACATGTGTTAATTAAGTACAAACTAGGAAAGTTGAGACATCTGGCAAATGCATACATATATTCTTGGAAAATGGAAAAAAAGATTGGTTAGAGATTTCTTTCAATTTTATTTGGGGAATCCAGACTCAATCTAGTTAAATGGGGAACTGTATATAATAAAAGAGTAGGAAGTTTAAATAAAACAGGTGTATATTTGGTGTCAATACATCTTTTCTGGTATTAAAAACATGAAGAAAAAGGAAAGTAGTTGGATAGGGAAAATACTGTGAAATATGAAAAGATGGAAAAAATGAAAAGGTGAGATGATTGTGGCAAAACAAAATGCAGTTATGGAAAATTAAAACTGATGAAGTGAAGGATCATGTTTGTGGCAAAACAAAATGCAGCGCCTACATTTCTCTCTCTTTTTTTTTTTTTAAGAATGCTGGTGATTAGATTTTTTTAAGAATGCTGGTGATTAGAGGCCGTCCTGTTCCCATTTCTTTTCAGTTTTACATGAAAACATCCAACCCTCCTGTCTGCCCTGCTGTGGGAATGACTAGCATTAGTCACAGATGTGAAGTCAGTGAAGGAAGCTCTCCTGTTTCGACTTCTGCAAATGTGCAGGGGCTGCAAGAGATTAATTTACATGTCTCAGCAGGCTAGCAAGCTTGTAAATATTTCCTGCGATGGATGGAAAACACAATGCACATTTTTCTTATATACAAAGAAAAACGTTTGCATGCATGCTCACACCCACACACACACACACACACACACACACACACACACACACACACACACACACACACACACACACACAAAATGTCAAAAGTTCTGGCAACCAAGTAACAGCGCCTGTTGGCTTTGTACTTTTACCCCATGCAGCTGTTTGCAGAAAGTGTAATTACTGGATATTAAAAACATCAGCACCTTGACCTGGCATCATCACTGTGTTAGGTATAATGACGTATGTCATAGTAGGTGAACGCCCATTAAAGGAAAACTTAGCATTTTTAAAAGGAAGGAAACATGTTAGCGTTTTTTTGTTTTTATAATGCATAGACAGACCAAGAAGAGAGAAGGGCTTTGATGGAATGGTTCAGGTTAAGTAGGACTTTCCACTGCTCATGAGCTTTAAAAAGATAAAAGGAAAAGGTATATAATAATGCAGAAAGTACAAGTGTGTAAGTAAACTTATCATAACGGAAAATGTTTGATCACTCCTGCAGCAGCTTTATCTATATGGTTAGATTAGCCTAGTTTAGTACATTTCAGAGGTAGAAGGTGAAGAGTTCAGAAGCCCTGGGAATGATCCTAGCAAAGCCTGACCTGGACCTAGAGAAATCAAGCTTATAGTACTTTGTAAAAGTAAGTACAGAGGATCAAGTACCAGCTTCTAGAATCCACCCCTTCCAAAGAGCCACATATGAAGCCAAGGCCCTGGTAGAGCACGCCTTAACCCTGCCTGGAATAGTTTTGTTGTGGTATAACAAAACGATAGCCTTAGACAACCATTCGGAAATAATCTGTTCTGATATGGGTTGCCTCTTCTAATCTTCACAAGAAATGAACAACTGATCGATTTAGTTATTTCAAGATAGTACTAGAGTTGTCTGTGAACATCCAAGTTATGGAGAATAATTTTCCCCTCATTTTTAGGTTCAGGAAAGAAAAGGAGAAATTGATAGTTTGGCTAAAAGTAAACATGGATACCACTTCAGGCAAAAAAGGATTAGTTCTCAGACAAACCAGGTCCCTGTAAAAAATGAGATAGGGTTGACTCACCATAAGAGCTTGCAACTCAGATACCCTTCTTGCAGAGGTCAGAGCAATCAGTAAAACTGTATTCTATGTTAAGAATCCGATAGATTAGCTGGTTCAAAAGGAGCAAGTGTTAGCTTCTCAAACACAAAACTAAGATCCGAAGGAGGGGCCACTGGTTTACTTCGACTGCAAAACAACAACCTTTAGAAATGTTTTGACATGACACTGCATTGAAAAGAGGAGGATCTATGGGCAGATATGCTGAAATAACGGATAGATGAACCTTGACAGAGGAATAAGAAAGACCATAGGGTAGTAACTTACAAATACTATAAAGCCACAGACCAACTAGTCCTAAATGGGTGTTGGTTGGCAGATTAAAAACCTTTTCCATTTGCTAATACAGGATTTTGTAGTAACAGTTTTCTTGCCTCCATTTGTACCTGCTGAATGTCCTCAGAAAAAAAGTTGTCTAAAAGGAATTAAACACCTATCACCCAGGCAGTCAACAGAAATTGACCGATATAGGGGGTGTATCAAACATCCCTCTTCTTGCACGAGTAGATCCAGTGTGATGAAGCTTGTAGTAATTGCACCTGGTCATTTCTAAAAGAAGGGAGAAAGTACAGTTGTGTACACATACCATAATGTAGATGTTACAGTGTATTCACTGTTGCAGTCATTACATTTGGGTTATCTGCCTGCAGGTATCCCTCAGCCGGCCTGAATATCAAAGTCTTGGAATCCTGCATTGGATGCGGTCTCTTCTTCCATGATGTCAGGTCGTCAGGGGTATAAAACATGCAGCTGACACCATTACATAAGTTTTTCTTGCTCCAGATGTCAGATGCCCCCACAATGGGAAGCAATTATATGATATGTTACACCTCCATCAAAAAGCAAATACACCAGAAAGCTTAAAACAAGAAGCAAAGGTAGAGCCAAGAGAAGTCAGGGGGCTGGAGGGACTGTAACCAGGACTGCAACAGTGAATACATTCGAACATCTACATTTATGGCAAGTGTACACGACTGTACTATGTTCTTCGTGTTTCATTGTTGCAGTCATTACATTTGGGTAGATTCCCAAAGCTAAGGAAGGGAGGAGGAAGTGAGGGAGCATTAGGACCAGCTATTAAGCCCTGCAATACTGCAGTGGCAAAACCAGCTTTGGATTTAGAAAAAAAATAGGCAAGTGGTAGTGCTTGGTGAAGGTATGAACAGAGCTCCAGGTAGCAGCTTCTAGGATGTCCCTCGTAGGGACCCCTCTGAGAAAGGCTGTAGAGGTAGATGCAGCCCTGGTGGAATGTGAGATTATCCTCTGTGGGGCAGGTTTTCCATGGTGCTTATAGCAGAAATTAATGCAATGGGCTATCCATTTAGAAATGGTTTGCTTTGAAATGGCCTTCCCCTCTGCCCCTGCAGCAAAGCCAACTAGCAACTCTTCAGATTTTCTGAGAGGCTTAGTCCTGTCCAAATAAAATCTAAGTTGTCTGTGCAAGTCCAAAGCGTGCAGAATTTGTTCTCCTTGGTTTTGTGGATTAGGAAAAAAGGTAGGCAAATGAATGGACTGATTTAGGGCCATACTAGACACCACCTTCGGCATAAAGGATGGATAGGTCCTGAGGGGAAACCCTGTCTGCATGGAAGATAATGAAGGACTCCACTGCCATGACGGTCTGTAATTCAGACACTCTTTTTGCTGAAGTGATGGCTAGAAGGAAGGCCGTTTTCCAAGAAAGGAATTTCAACCCTACAATTGCAGCTGGTTCAAATGGAGGGAAAGTGAGCTTTTCCAAAACAAAGTTAAGGTCCCAGGTTGGAGTAGGGGCTCGCCTGGGGGGTCTTAAATTTTTAGCCCCTCTGAGAAATTGCTTTAACAGTGGGTGAGAGAAGAGGGGTGGTTCAGTATTGTAATGTGCTGAAATTGCGGAGGCATGAATTTTAGTTGGAGAAGGATAGGCCCTTGTGGAGCATTTCTGTTAAGTACTGAATATGAGGTAAACTGGGCACCATGGTGCCCATACCCAGAGTATGGCTCCAGGAACAGTATCCTTTCCACTTTTCAGCATAGGGTTTCCAAGTACTAGGTCTCCTTGCTTCCAGAATGATCTCTAGCACCTGTTTACTGAGGGATGCTGTTAGACAGCTCAAGGAATTAGCCAGGCTGCAAGGTTCAGGGTTTGAAGCTGAGGGTGCAGAATCTGGCCCGCCTGCTGGGACAGCAGGGAAGGTGTCTGGGGTAGGTTGCATGGATCCAGCAGTATCATGCTGCACAAGAGGGGGTACCAGTGCTGGTGAGGCCAGTCTGGTGCAATAAGAATTGTCCTTGGCTTGTCCTGTTTAATCTTTAGCAGAACCTTCGAGAGGAGAGGCAGAGGGGCAAAGGCATAAACTGAGAGGCTTTCCCAGATAAAGGACAGGGCATCCACTTTCCAAGCTTGACTGTGGGGAGTCCTTGTGCAGAATTTGTCCAATTGGTAGTTCTGGGGGAGGCAAACAGGTCTATCTCTGGAGTCTACCATTTGTCCCTCAAGAGGTTGAATATTTTTGGCTCCAGTTTCCATTCGTGTGGGTCCATGAGATTTCTGCTTAGGTCGTCTACCAGTGAATTTAACTTGCCTGGCAGGAATTGAGCTTGGAGGTGCACTTGGTAGCTCAAGGCTGTGTTCCACAGAGCCATGGCTAGTCTGCAGAGAGGGTACGAGTGGGTTCCCCCCTTGCTTGTTTATGTACCACATAACTGTCGTATTGTCTGTCTTTACCAATAATTGTCCGGGAAGGATGTGGTCCTTGAAGGCTGTCCGGGAATTCTGTACAGCTAACATTTCTTTAGGTTGATATACAGGTGCATCTAACTCAGGTTCCATTTGCCATGAATGCACTGCCCTGTCAAGTGAGCCACCCATGCATAGTCTGATGTGTCTGTAGTCAGGATTAGAGCGGCAGGGGGTAGATTGAAAGGGAGCCCCTTGTTGAGGTGGCAGGTCCCTGCACACCAAAGGAACTCTGTCTTTATACAAGGAATGATAGGAATCACTGATTCCAGATCCTAAGAATGTTGACACCATAGGCTTTTTAGATACAATTGTAGTTGCCTCATATGCAGTCTTGCATATGGAATTAGAATGTAAGAGGCCATGAACCCCAAGGCTTGAAAAATTTTCCTTGCACATAGCTGGGTCTCTGTGGCGAGTAGTTTGAAGTAGGCTGTCAAATAAATTTGTTTCTCTGGCATGAGGTAAGCCATCTGAAAAATTGTGTTCAAGCTTGCTCCCAGGAATACAATCTGTTGGCAAGGTACTAGATGAGATTTCTTTTCATTTATGGTGTACCCCAGTGAGGTTAGAAGTTTCTTTACAAATGTCAGATGCAACATGTCCTGGCTTTCTGCCTGAATCACACAATCGTCCAGGTATGGGTATATTTAAATATTTCTCTGCCTGCAAAATGCAATGGCTGGAGCTAGACACTTTGTGAATATCCTGGGCGCAGTAGATAAGCCAAAGGGAAGTGCAGAGAACTGATAGTGCATGAAGCCTGTTCTGAAGCGTAAGTATTTCCTGCAAGATTCCCTTATTGGAATGTGCAGGTAAGCTTCCTTTAAGTCTAAGGTTGCCAACCAGGCATCATTGCCTAGAATAGGAAGCAGCTGTTGAGGTGTTAGCATTTTAAATTTTGGGATCATCAAAAAGGTGTTTAGAATAGAGAGGTCCAGGATAGGATGCCAGGAGTTGTCTTTTCTGGGTACCAGGAAAAGTGTTGAGTAAAAACCTTGTCCCCTTTCTTCTGCTGGGAAAGGCTGAATAGCCCTGATACTTAGATGAGAGAGAACCTGCTGTTAAGCCTCTGCCCACTGATTTGGGGGTAGGTCTGGCCAATCGTTTGTGGTTGGTAAGGTGTGGAAGTGGAATCTGTATCCTTGGAAAACTATATTTAAAACCCACTTGTCCTGGATAATGAGTTCAGTTTTTTGCATGCAGGGCAAGCTTTCCTCCTAAGTGAGCAGGCAGGTGAGCAGGGCTTGGAAGGATTAAGGTTAAGTCATTGTGATATTTTTCCATGGAGGGAGGGTGTCTTACTACTTACAGCTTTAGAAGTGGGAGCCCCCCACTGCTTAGGCCTGCGTGTAGCCTGAGACTAACACAGGTGGTCTGCTTTTCCTGGGTTTGGGCAGAGAAGACCTGAAGAGACTGGAAAGGAACAATTAGAAGGCCAATTTCTACTAAATCTGGGAGGCTGTACTTGCAAGAAATCTTTAACAGTTTGCGTAGATTTAGCTTTTTCCTCCATCTTTTTAAGGGCTTCTTCTGCTTTGTTGCCAAACAGGTGTTCTTGGTTTAAGGACGCATCCAGTAATTCAGCTTTAACATGATCTGCTAAGTTTTGCTCCTTAAGCCAAGCATGCCTTCTAAGTACAGACCCAGTGACATCAGCCCTGCAAGATGCTTCTAAAGAGTCAAAACCACATTGCAAAGTATGTTTACCAACTTGTTCAGCAGAATGCATTAAATCCTGTAATTCTTTATGTTCAGCACAGTCAGGAATCAACATCATTTCCTGTTTAAGTAGTCCCATAATATGCTGCTGATACTTCAACATATGAAACTGGCAATTTAAGGCCCTAATGGCCAAAGTAGGAGAGGTGGATACCATCTTACACCATCTGTCCAAGGCCCTGGAATCTCTATCAAAGGGGCAAGGGAGCCCGCAGGATTTTTTGCAGGGGGGGTGCAAACCCAGAGCCCCGCCCACACAGCTCCCCCCACCCACACAGCCACTCCAGTGTCCCATTACTTGGCTATTTCTCCCCATTTGCCATAGATACTGTTCAAATATCTTAATGTGCATACTGTTTTAGGCTTTACTTCTACAATGATTACAGATATTTGGATTTAATTTACAACTTTTATTTCAAATGTTACAGCACAAACACTGATAGATATTTATTAAACCTAAACAAAGCAATAGTCTTACAATGAAAACAGACTTAGCATTAAAACTTCTCTACCTTTGAAACCCACATTCACTGAAACAGCAATGAAATCCACATTCAAAGAAAATGCATCTAGCCAGTGGCAGGATAAGTTTACCTTTGGGCTGTTTTCAAATCATAGGCTCCTTGCACACATTTTTAGAACCATGCAAAAGTTCTTTGATTCACCTTCCTGATTTTATTAATTATACTGTATAATAATTGAATTGTATCCCTTGTATAATACAGCACCACTTGTTAGAGTGTGTTTTACATTTATAGTTCTAAACAAAACATTTTCTTTTAAGCAATGAAACAAATATGAACCAATAATGGCAAACTGCCCCCATTCAAAACATTTCAACCATAAAGGGCCACTCAAACTTCTGTCATGCAATCCACCAATATCAGTCAATATGCAGAATCTCTGCAGAAGTAAATGTCATCTGAATAATTCCACTTTAAAGAGATTTGAAGCCAATGAAGAGGTTATTGCTAAAAAACAACTTTATATTTCAGGGTTTCATTTACATATTCAGTGCCTGTTGCCCTTGAACAATATATTGCCTATGTTACATTAAAAGAAATGGTAAGCTGGTAAATTGCAACAGGGAATGGGTGGCAAGCTGAAAAACAGGTTCATAGTTACTAGGCATCTCATCCAAAGGAGGACATACTCAGGACTGCAGCACCCACCCCCTTCAAATATAAATCTACATGCCGTGGGAGTAGAACCTACAGCTCTCTGCATCAAAATGCATGTTTTCTACCTGCTGTGCTACTAACACTGCTTTAAAACTCTATACCACAACAGTGTTACCATTTGCTAAACAAAACAGTTGCACATTTTAAGCAAACAGCGTGAGCAGCAGTAAACTTCTCTTCCCTTGAAGCACACATTTCCTTGAAAACGCACTTGAAAATAAAATTCAACCTGCTAACTCTGCATTTCACTCTCACACACACACCTCAACCTTTTAGTTCAAGAAATCTGGACAAAGCCTAAAATAAATAGGGACAGATTATAAATATTGTTCTCATGAACTTAGAAAATTGCTATAATAACAGGATTTGTGTTAAGATACTTCACAAGACTGGATGAAGGGTCTACAAAATGGGTGGCATGAACCTGTGTAAAATAAAACTGTATCTGACAAGCAAAAGAGAAATATGACTGGAAAGAAAGTAACAGCAACGACAAAGGAAGGATTGGTTACTCATCAGATGATTTATGGGTAATCAAGCACATGACATGTGACAAAGCAGATGGGTTAGTGATATGCACAGTAATAGGGGACACCAACAGAAAAGAAGAATATATTGCTCCTTGCTGTTGACAGTCTTTGAGCACTATCTAAAACAAGGATGTATCGTCCTTCACCATTGACATCTTGTGTGCATCACTTAAGGCAAATGCACACTGTTCCTTGTTGTAGACAGTTTGTTAGCACCACCTAAAGTATTGTCTGCATTTTTGTAAATCTCATTTCTGTAAGGGCATAAAATATAAGTAATGTAACTGTGACTGGTATTTACAAGACACCATGTAAAGAAGTATTGCAAGATCAATGCAATCTACAACGAAGTCCCAATAACCTGGAACAGAATATCCAGGACATTGCAGGAAACTTATGTCAGCAGTATGCAGAAGCCACACTCCTAATCAATTAATTAGTTTAAGCGATGCAATGCAATACTTATTAACTAATTATACACACAATTAAACAATTATACGGGAGTACAGAAAAAAAACAACAAACTTCTTCCAAAGCAGAGGACTTTAATGGTTACCAGTGAAGTCCTCTGCTTTGGAAGAAGTTTGTTGTTTTTTTGTGGTTCCTAGTTTGTTTTATCGGTTGGTGTGAGTTATATGTGGGTGCCTAAATGCTATGCAATGAGCGACAGAGAAATCAATAAATGGAAACTCAAGGGAAGTTTCAAAACAGATGTAATGATGAGCACAAAGAAGCATAACACTGTTGGGTTCAACACTTGCCTGCAGATTGTGACTATGGCTCTCCCACAGAATTCCACATCTCTTACAGATCTCCTAACACCAATTTCTATAGCCTGCATAAATCTGCAATCCATGAACGCCATCTGCTGCAAGTAAACTACACAAATCCTGTCCAGGATGAAAGAAAAGGAAACTTTTACTTGCGGTTATACACACACACACAACAGAACGTCATCTTGTATTTAAAATTTTGAGCGCGAGCGGAAAGGAACAACAGACTGTGCGACAATGCATGACGTGACAAGTTTGTGCGACTGGAACGCTCTTAAAGAAGAAGAGCGCCCGTATAAACAAAAACAGTATATATTTTTTTAAATTAAAAACCTAATGTGACAGACTCTCGGCAAGCAAGTCAAAATCCAAGGGGGTGCAAGTGCACCCCCTTGCACCTGCCTGCGGGCACCCTTGCAGAGGGGGTAGGGTTTTGGTCTTTGGATCCGCAGTAGGATTCTTGAAGAGGAGCTTGAGAGAGTCAGGTACTCTGTAATACCAGTCAGGTTTTCTGGGAGCTGGAGGTAAGGTATCTGGGGCCAGGCTAGATTCCAAGAAGGCATCATCTACAATGTCCAGAACAAGAGGGATAGCTAAAGGCCTGTGTTGAGGGAGGAGTAAGAATTCCCTAAGCCTCTTTTTGGAGTCATAGTAATCCCGGCTTTCCCAGCGGAAATGCTCCCTAAGAGAGTGTGCAAGGTTTCACCAAAAGAAAAATCTTCTGAAGGGGAAGCAGAGGGAATGGAATCCTCTGCATCAGAATCCTCATAGGTAGATAAGGGCAAATCCTGGTAATCAGAAGAAACAGAAATTTCAGAATCCTGATCAGAAGGAAAATCAGTTCTAGGTCTCAGAGGGGGAAGGCTAGCTTCCCCCAATTAAAGTCATAAGGTCTTCAGCCATTCTAAGCATTTGTTTTTAGGCATATGGGCCTGACCATGCAGTTTGGCCGTCCATTTTCTAGGCGTGGGTCGAGTTTTAGGCCTTGATGAAGAAGATGGCGTTGGATTAAAATGCAAATCTGTAGGCATGAATACACCCTCAGAAGTCTGTGCCTGCACAATGGCTCTGGACCCATCCAAGGTAGAGGCATCCACAGGTTCCATAGTCGAAGAAGCATCTTGTGGCATACTGGACTCTGACTGGGTCTCAGTAGAGGCCTACGAATCTGAAGTAGCAAGCATCAGGGGCTGAGAAAGCGCCTCACTGAGTACCGGCGAACTGGCAACTAGCTTAACGGAAGCATCGTCGGCAGTTTTGGACCTATGTGGTCTGTCTCTTTATCCTTACATTTTTTCGGAATATCAGTAGTCGTACGGCTTACAGAAGCCATTTCTGGGTAGTTATACAGAGTACCAAAATTGCTGCAAATATAGAAAGACAACGAACAGTTCGGGGGTTTAACAAAGCACAAAACCGACAGCGAGGGACGTCGTGGTCTGGGACTAAGCAAGGAATGCAGTACGAATGAAAATCTTTATGAGGTATTTGTTTTCCACAGGTAATACAATTGTTAACTTTTACTGACATCGGTTAAGAGCAAGAAAAGGAATCCCCAACGGGGTACTTAGCTTTTTTGAAGACTTCGGTTCTGAACCTCGAAAACGAAATTTCAGGAGATGGCTGACTGGCACTTGCAAACTGCTTCTGCTTCGGGCACGGCGTGGCAAAAAAGACTGATGTAATGGCGTCGGCTGCATGTTTTATACCCCTGACGACCTAACGTCGTGGAAGAGACAGCATCCGACACAGGAATCCAAGACTTTGATATTCAGGCCGGCTGAGGGCTACCTGCAGGCAGATAACCCAAATGTAATGACTGCAACAGTGAAACACGAAGAACATCCACAGCTGCCTGGGCCAAAAGGGATTTACCACAATGGTCTTGGGGAATTCCTTCTCAATCTTCAGAAGTACCCTGGATATTAATGGAAAGGGTGGAAAAGCATACAGGAACATTTCTGACTAAAGAAAAGAAAAGGCATCTGCCTTCCAGGCCTTCATGCAGGGAGTCATGGAATAAAATCTTGCCAACTGACTGGTCAGAGAGACGGCAAAAAGATCATACCACACATGGACCCCTTGATCTAATTTCCATTCGGGATGGTCTGCCCTTGTCCTGCTCAGCTTGTCTAACACAAAACTTTGATCTGATGGAGTGTAGGGTGCTTCTAGAGTGAGACTGCTGTAATACTACATTCCAAGCTAACATGGCTAGTCTGCAAAGAGCACAACCTGGTTCCCCCTTTCTGTCGATGTACCACATGACTGTGGTATTTCTGCAACAACTTGAAAAGGACCCAGGGACCAAAGGTGATTCAGAGAGTTGAATGCCTTGATCAGAGCAAGCATTTTCATGATATTTATGTGCCTGCATCTGTCTTGATGTCCAACACACATTCTGCACTTTTATCCCTCCTGCCCAAAGTCCTAGGAGTCTGTGCTTTGGAACAAGGAAGATCTGGATTTAATGATATCGGTTGTCTCCACGGAATGATTTCTCTTCTGACAAACCCCAGCAGTGGGATTTAAAAAGACAAGAGTGCTGGTGCTGGGATCAGAGAGACATCAGATACCCTATATCTTTCTCATGTGGAGTCTCGTCAGGGATATCATGGGAATCATAGACGTCATGAGACCTATAATACTGAGGGATTCCCTAGCTGTGACTGAAGTTGGAGTGGAAAACCTTAGAAATGTATCTAGATATACATCTTTTTTTCTGTGGAAGGAAAGATCTTTGAATGGAGATGTCCAGTCAACATTCCAGAAACACAATCCCATGTGAGAGAGTCAAGAAAGACTCTTAAATGCGGTCTTGGAATCCCAGCTTGTGTAAGAGACCTCTCACCAAAGAGAGAGAGCGAGAGTGAGTGAGAGACTGATTGATTCTTGATACTCTGGAAAAAAAACTCTACAAAAATCATCAAGTTGTCTAAATATGGAAAAATGCAGATACCCTATAGCCTGCAATGAGCTATAACTGGAGCAAGACACTTTGTTGGTGAAGTAGACAGTCCAAAGGGTAAGGCACAAAACTGACAAGTTTTGTGTTTCTGGGTCACATTAAGAAACGTCTGAAGTATGCATGCATACAAATTTAATAACAAACATCTTTTAAGTCTAGTGTTACCGGGAAACATGAAAGAGGAAGTGGTAACATGCTGGGAGGTGACAATTTTGAATTTGGGCACCAAACAGGTTTAGCAGGGAATATCAATAACTGGTCTGCAAGCATTTTTTGGCATTAAGAACATTCTTGAATAAAAAACCTTCCCCCACCTGGAAGGAGGAAAAGTATAGTTGCGTACACTTACATAAATGTAGATGTTAGAGTTTATTCACTGTTGCAGTCATCACATTTGGGTTATCCCTGCCAGGGTAGCCCTCGGCCGGCCCAAATACCAGAGGGACAGTATTTCTGCATCAGTTGCTGTCGCTTCAGGACTGACGTTAGGTCATCAGTAGTATAAAGTAAGGCAGCCAATGCCATTACATCAGTGTTTCTTGCCCTAACCTTTCAGGAGCCCCCAAGTAGGAGCCAGGTTCTGGTGGAAGAACCCCATCAGTAGAAAGTAAATACCAATGTCCCTTGTAAGAAAAGGGAAGAAAAAATGGGGATGGAGGGAGAGAAACCAGAACTGCAACAGTGAATACACTTGAACATCTACATTTATGGTAAGTGTACACAACTGTATTAATGTTCTTCACGTTTCACTGTTGCAGTCATCACATTTGGGTTGATTCCCAAAGCTGAGGAAATGGGTGGAGGCAGCCAATGAAACTAGGGGCTGGCTACAATGCCCTGCAAGATTGCAGAGGCAAACCCTGCCTGGATTTGGAGAAGAGAGGCAGGTGGCAATGTTTGGTAAAAGTGTGAACACATGTCCAGGTGGCAGCCTCCAGGATGTCCCTGGTTGGGACTCCACTGAGGAAAGCTGCAGTGGTGGAGGCTGCTCTGGTGGAGTGAGTCCTGACCCACTTGGGGGAGGCTTTGTGTTGTTTGTAGCAGAAATGGATGCAGTGCACTGTCCATTTGGAAATGGTTTGTTTGGAGATGGCTTTGCCTTCTGCCCTGTAGCACAGCTAAGCTGCAATTGATCAGACTTTCTGAAGGATTTGGTCATGTCTAGATAGAATTGACGCTGTCTGTGCACATCTAGAGAGTGCAGGATCCTTTCCCCCTTGTTCTGGGTATTAGGAAAAAAGGTGGGCAAATTAATCAATTGGTTAAGAGCCACACTGGACACCACCTTGTGGCAGGAAGGATGGGTTACTCCTGAGGGATACCCTGTCAGCATGGAAGATGATTAAGGGTTCCACAGCCAAGAGTGCTTGCAGCTTAGAGACTCTTCTGGCTGAAGTGATGGCCAGAAGGAAAGCGGTCTTCCAGGAGAGAAATTTTAACTCTGCAGAAGAAGCTGGTACGAAGGGGGGCAGGGTGAGCTTTTCCAACACAAAGTTAAGGTCCCAAGCTGGGGTTGGTACTCTTCTGAGTGGCCTCAAATTGCTAGCCCCTCTTATGAACTGTTTGACCACGGGGTGTGAGAAAAAGGGCTGTTCAGTAGGAAAATGAGAAGAGATAGCAGAGGCATGAATTTTAATGGGGGGGGGGGGAGGCCACTGTGTAGTGGGTCAGCTAAGTAATCCAGGATGAGATGGAGGGAGGGCTGTGCCATATTTGCTACCTTAGCCTGAATCCAGGTGCAGAACCTTTTCCATTTGTCAACATAAGACCTTCTAGTGCTAGGGTGTCTGGCCTCATGTATAACATCTAGAACCTGTTTACTGAGGTTGGCAGATTGGGGTTAAGGAATAAGCCAAGCTGCCAAACTGAGTGTCTGCAATTGGGGATGCATGAATTCCCCTTCCCTCTGGGGTAGGAGGTTTGGAATCTGAAGAAGATGCCATGGTGGCAGAGAGGAATGGCTGCACAGCAAGGGGTACCCAGTGCTGGCGAGGCCAGTCTGGAGCTATAAGGATTGCCCTTGGTTTTTCCTCCTTTATTTTTAGCAGTACCCAGGGGAGGAGAGGTAGTGGTGGAAAGGCATGGACAGATAGACTGACCCAGGGGAAGGACAGGGGATCCACTTTCCAAGCCATGCAGTGGTGCTCCCTGGTGCAGAATTTGCTGAGCTGATGGTTGGTGTGGGAGGCAAAGAGGTCGACCTTCGGGTGCCCCATTTCTGAGTTATTAGGGTGAAGGCTCTTCTGTTGAGCTTAATTGGTCTGCCAGAGAGTTGAAAGAACCTGGTAGAAATTGTGCTAACAGGTGGAGTTGCATGGCAGAGGCTGTGTGATAAAGGGTCATGGCCAGCCTGCATAGAGGGTAGGAGGGAGTGCCTCCCTGCTTGTTGATATACCACATCACAGTGGTGTTGTCTGTTTTAATCAGGAGAGCAAGAAGGAGCTTGAAAGCCATCAAGGCATGTTGGACAGCCATCATCTTTTTTTGGTTGAAGTGCATAGTGATTTGCTGTGGGCTCCATTGGGCCTGTATGCACATGCCTTGCAGGTGTGCACCCCAGGCATAGTCTGATGCATCTGTGGTGAGGGTCAGGGTGGGGGTGGGTGGTGAAAAAGGTAGTCCCTTGTTGTGGGAGCATGCTGTTGCCCACCAAAGGAAATCTTTTCTAAGGCAAGGAATTATAGGTATAATAGTCTCCAGGTCTTGAGAGGGTTGACAAAGGTTTTTTTTAAGGTACCATTGAAGTTTCTTCATATGCAGTCTGGTATATGGAATAAGTAGTATGCAAGGTTCCATGAACACCAGAGCTTGCAGGATTTTCCTTGCAGATAGCTGGGGTCTGGTGGCTAGTTGAGAGAAGTAGGCTGTCAGGAAATTTTGCTTTTCTGGTGTAAGGAATGCCATCTGGGATGCTGTGTCCAGGCTTTGATCCCAGGAATATAATCCTTTGGGTGAGCACCTGTTTGGATTTCGTTTCGTTGATTGTGTAACCTAGGGAGGTTAGTATGGACTTTACAAAGGCCAGGTGCTTGAGCAGCTTTTCCTGGCTGTCTGCCTAAATTAGGCAGTTGGCTAAGTATGGGTAAATCTGGATATTTCTTTGTCTGCAAAAGGCAATGGTTGGACCCAGACGTTTTGTGAAAACTCTGGGAGCAGTAGATAAGCCAAAGGGAAGCGCAGAGAACTGAAAGTGCTGCGATCCCTGCCCTGAAACGGAGATAATTCCTGCATAATTCCCCGATAGGAATATAGGCCTCTTTTAGATCTAGTGTGGCTAGTCAAGCATCCTTGGACAGCATGGGTAGCAGCTGCTGGAGGGTAAGCATTTTAAACTTTGGAATCACCAGGAAGTTGTTTAGAATGGATAGACTGAGGATGGGGTGCTAGGTGCCCTCTTTTCTGGGTACCAGAAAAAGTCTGGAGTAGAAGCCTTGGCCTCTGTTCTGCAGGAACGTGCTCTACTGGCCTCAGAGAGCAAGGACAGGACTTGCTTTTGCACTTCTGCCCACTGGTTTGGAGGTAGATCTGGGAACCCTTTTGGGATAGGAAGGGTGTGGAAAGAAAATTTGTATCCCTGGGACACTAAGTCGAGAACCCAGCGGTCATTGGTAATGGTAGCCCAGGTGCTTGCATGAAAGGAGACTTTTCCTCCTAGGGTAAGTGAAGGTAGGCGGGGGGGGGGGTCATTGTGAGTTCTTACCATAAGGGGGTGGCTTAGAACTCACTGGCTTTGAAGTGGAGGGAGTCCACTGCTTAGATCTCTGCATTCCCTGTGGCTGCTGTTTAAGGTGTCTGGTTCCCCAGGGCCTGGGCTGGACTGGCTTATCGGAGTAGGAAACTACCAGTGCTTGGTGGAACAATGCCTGCTGAACCTGGGTGGCTGGACCTGTAAGAAATCCATCTTTTTTAAGACCTCTTCTGCCTTAGTGCAAAATAAGTTGTCTTTGTGCAAGGGGGCATCCAACAATTTAAATTTGACATGGTCTGGCAGGGGCTGTTCCTTAAGCTATGCATGCCTTCTAATGACAGATATGGTGACTGCTGCCCTGCAAGAAGCTTCTAGGCATCAAAAAAACACAGTACTAGGTGTGTTTAGTTACTTGACTTGCAGAATTCATTAACTATTGTAACTCTCTAGATTCTGCACAAGCAGGAAGGGAAGACATTTTTTGTTTGAGGAGTTCTAGGGTATGTTTCTGAAATTTTAGCATATGGAACTGACAAATTAGTGTCTTGATAGCAAGAGTAACTGAGGTGTATACTTTTTTACCCCATCTGTCTAGTGCTCGGGAATCCCTATCTGAGGGAGTGGGATTCTTAGCAGAGGTTGCTTTAATCCCTTTAGGCCCTTGAAAAATTACCTCAGCGTCAGCAGTGGGATTTGAAATTTGAGACTGAGGCAAGGAAGCAGGTGCCTGATATTGGGTCGTCGGTTTCTTGGGTGTGATTCATACTCTGTGCCTAAGAAACTTGGTAGTTTTCAAAAGAACAATAGTCATGAAAGAAGACGTCTGTTTATTTCAAGAATCGGTAGAGTGAAGGACTTCCTCGGAAGCCAGTGCCTGCTCAGTGGCTCCGGACCCATCCAAGGTAGAGACGACCGCAGGATAATTAGTCTAAGAAGAGTTTTGCGGCATACTTGACTCCGAAAAGGTCTAAGTAGCGGTCTGCAAATCCACAGAAGCAGGCATCAGGGGCTGCAACAGCACCTCACAGAGGACCAGAGAACTGACGACTAGCTTAACGGAAGCATGGTCAGCAGGTTTGGACCTATGCGGTCTGTCCCTGTCTTTATCTTTACGTTTTTCTGGAAGACCTGCTGTTGGATGGCTTACCAAAGCCATATCGGAGTTAGAGGACTGTAAGCGAAAATGTCTAGCTACAATAAGTTCCCGACTATGGACAGTTCTGGCATTGAACAAAGCACAGAAGCAACAGTGGGGGACGTCGTGGTCTCGGTCTAAACAAGTAACACAGTAAGAATGAAAGTCTAGGTGTGGTTATTTGCTTTTCACAGGCGAGACAATTGTTAACTTTTTCTGACATTGGTTAGTGCAAGAAAAAAAGATCCCCAACAGGGTACTTACCTTTAGAAGACTTCAGCTTTAAATCGGTAGACAAAATTTAGGTAGCGGCCAACTGGCACTTGTGCTAACTGCTTCTGCTTCGGGCTCCATGGCAAGAAAGACTGATGTAATGGCTGACTTACTTTATACTATTGATGACCGGACATCAGTCCTGAAGCAACAGCAATCGACACAGAAATACTAAGTCTCTGGTATTCGGACCAGCCGAGGGCTACCCTAGGAGGGATAACCCAAATGTGATGACTGCAACAGTGAAACACAAAGAACATCTGGTTCTATCACTCCTTGGACAGCATGTGAAGAACCGGTGAAAACAGACTCATCTGGAGACTGAAGAATGAGCTGCTGGAAAAGATGAAGCTTCCTTCCACTTCCATCTGTAGCCTTTATGAATGATTGTCAGAACCCATTTTACTAAACTATCTATTGTTACAGAAAAAAAAAACATGGAGATTCAGACTTCTGGAAGAAAAAGAGGGACTAGGGTGGAAGGGGGTCACAAGGTCTCAGTCATTCAGATTTGTTGTAGTGTCCTTGGTTTTGAGAAATCTGATGCTTCTTTATGGAACCCCCTTGCCATTTCTTCTGTTTACCTGCATTTTGTTGAGACAAAGAAGTTATGTACCTACCATAACGTTCCATGTTAGTTGTCTTCTTCTCGCCTTCTTTCTTGCTGGTTGGGTTCGGAGCCGATCCTTGGCTCCAACTCGGCCATCTTCAAAAGCTCGAGAGCTGCATACTGGCTCGAGGCCACCCCATATCCCATGATGCCTGGCGCTAGATACCCAGATCTCATTTGGTAAGTCTAATTGCAGACATAAGGAAAGGATCTTATCCTGAAAAATATAAAACCTCCAGAGAGGCTACTAGACAGAAGGGAACAGCCAGAGAAGACTCAGCCAGTGAACAAAAAACTATAAGGAACTCTTCTCGGTCTACAAGGATAGGGGGATGGAGGGTGGGACGCAAGAAAGAAGGCGAGAAAAAGACAACTAACATGGAACGTTATGGTAGGTACACAACATCTTTATGTTAAGTTGTCTATCTCGCCTTCATTCTTGCTGGTTGGGACAGCGTCCCTAGCACCTAAAATCCTGGGTGGCTCATCGGAACAAACTCTTCAGAACAGTGGAACCAAAATCTGCTCTGTTTCTGGAAACCACATCCAGCTTATAATGCAAAATGAAAGTATGTGGGTTGGCCCACGTAGCTGCAGCACAAATAGATTCCATGGGCAACCTAGCCTGAAAGGCCACAGAAGTGGCTAAAGCTTTGGTGGAGTGACCTTTTGGTTTAACAAGTAATTCTTTATTCCTCAGTTGATAGATAAATGTGATAGAAGTCAACCACCTGGACAAGGTTACTTTTGAGACTGGAAGACCTTGTTTACCCTCAGCATAAGAAAGGAAAAGTTGGTCCGATTTCCTGATATCTTTAGTTCTATGCAAATAAAAACGTAGTTGCCTGTGAACATCTAACTGATGCAATTTATATTCCACCCTGTTGGAGTGGTTGGGAAAAAACACAGGAAGGTATATGGACCCATTCAAATTATTTTCTGAAGAGACCTTAGGAAGGAAGGAAGGATTAGTCCTGAGAGTAACCCTATCATTGTGGAACACTAAGTACGGAGGACGGGTACAAAGAGCCTGCAGTTCCGCGCAAGTTTTTCTAGTGGTAGACTTGTGCGATGATAAAATAATCTCACGCACAGAGGGGGAGATATCTGGAAGCCTGGCTAAGGTTGGAAGTGGAGCAACCAAGCAGTCAGCTGGAGAGATTGCAGGGATTGGTGCAGCCCACCCAATTGATGGATCAGAAGGTCTGGAACTAGGTCGAGAGTCCAAGGCTGCTCAAGAAGATGGTGATGCAGGAACGGCAATCATTTTGTCGAGGCCAGTAAGGAGCAATGAGGATCATTTTGCAGCCCAATATGGTAGCTTTCTGCATCAGTTTCGGAATAAGGGGAAATGGAGGGAATGCATAAAGAAGTTCCTGAGGCCAATCGTGGACTAGAGCGTCTCTGGGGGAATGTCCGGGAAGTGGAAGGAGAGAGAAAAAATTGTTGCATTTGCTGTTGGAAGGGGGTGGCAAAAAGGTCGCAGCAAGGCTGACCCCATTTGCGGAATATTTAGTCCGCAACTACTTGATTCAGAGGCCACTCGTGAGGCATGAGAATTGCTCTGTTCAGCCTGTCTGCTATGATGTTGGACTTCCCAGGGATGTGCATTGCGATCAGAAACCGTTGGGAAGAGATCGCCCACTGCCAGAGTCCGAGTGCATCTCAACATAGGGGATAGGACTTGGTTCCGCCCTGCTTGATGATGTACCACACTATGATGTACCACACTACTGACATATTGTCCATTTGAATTGCAATTGTCCCGGTAGGAAGAGAGTCCTGAAGAGCTTGCAACGCTGAAAGCACGGCCCTCATCTCCAAGACATTTATATGCAGGTGGTACTCGTGAGGTTGCCAGGTGCCTTGGACAGTCCTACCCTGATAATGCCTCCCACCACCCGATCAGGGAAGCATCTGTGGTAACCGTAGCAACTGGGGGGGCGGGTACAAATGGTCTGCCCAGGGGCACTGATGTGGAGACCATCCACCATGCAAGGTGCTTTTTGCATGCTTCTGTGATCATAATCATGTGAGACATGGGAAGCTGCTGGAAGGACCATTGGGTGAAAATCAGCCACTGGAGAATCCTCATGTGAAAATGAGCTAGTGGAACAAGTATCATCACTGCTGCCATGAGACCCAGAGTTTGGAGGATGAACCTGGCTTGAATTCATTTGCATGCCAATAAGATCTGTACATGTTGACGAATCACTAATACCCTGTCTGGTGGAAGGCTCGCTGACATGTCTTTTGTATTTAAATTTGCACCTATAAAGGTGATAGACTGACAGGGCAACAATGCAGACTTTTTGAAATTTATTGAGATACCTAGTCTGGAGCAAGTCTCGATAGTGTAGTCTCTGGCTCGCAGAAGGTGATGCCTGGTGGTAGCAGTAAGGAGCCAGTCTTCTAGATATGGAAACACCTGGAATCCTTGCTGTCTCAGGTGAGCGGTAACTACTGCCATACATTTGGTGAACACCCTGGGGGCTGTGGTGAGACCAAAGGGCAGAACTCTGAACTGGTAATGGCTGGCTCTGTGCCGGAAGTGAAGGAATCTTCTTGAGCGTCTGTCCATTTTGATGTGGTAGTATGCATCCTGAAGATCTATAGAGCACATCCAATTGTCCTGACCCAGAAAGGGCATAACGGACTGTAGCGTGACCATCCGAAACTTCATTCTTTGTACAGACCTGTTCAGTCTGCCGAGATCCAGAATGGGTCTCCAGTCCCCTGTCTTTTTTGGAACCAAAAAGAACCTCGAGTAATTCCGGATCCTTGCTGGTCTGCTGGGACTTGATGGATGGCCCTTTCTTAGCAGTTCTGAATTTTTTTGTACTGCTTGATCCCTTAGATTGGGTGGAAAATCTGGAAGGGACTTGTTTAACACTATGGGAGTGCGAACAAAGGGTATTCTGTAGCCTCCGGATATAACCGACTGTACCCATTTGTCTTGTGTTATGTCTTGCCAGGCTATTGGGTACAGCGATAATCTTCCCCCGACTGCCTCCTGAGGTGGGCAGTCGGGCAACCCTTCAGGGATGCTGGAAGGGCTTCTCAGAGGAAGATTCTCTGCTGCCCTGGTTTTGCGGACCCCCTCTGCCACGAGGGAGGCGTCTATTATGGTTACCTCCTCTGCCCCTGGATGGGAACTCACCACGTGTGTCCAGCAAGGCTCCCTGGGATTTCCGGAAGCACATCTTTCCACTCTTCTGACCCTTGGGATATGGACTGGAAGGAGTGGAAAAACAGACTCCCACGGCAGAGAGAGTCTTGCCTTCCTGCTCACACCTGGTAAGGGTGTCCTTCACCTGTAATCAAAAAAGAGAGGAACCATCAAAAGGGGTGTTGGTGAAAGATGCTCTGAAAGGTTCCGCAAAGTTACATAGCCGCATCCAAGCGTGTCTCCTTAGAGCAACACCTGTGCCCGCGGCTCTACTCGCACCATCGGCTGCATAAGAAATGAGGAGTTCACCACTGAATTAAGAGTCGCCAGCTGGGAGGCTGCCTTAGCCTGGGCCCCCTCAGCTGATGGATCTTGGAGGGTATCTCCAAGCTCTTTAAGGAGATCCCTTTGAAGGTGGGTAAAGTGGCACAAATAATTCACAGACCTCATAGAAAAGGCCGCTGAAGAGAACATCTGCTTCTCATATCGGTCCGTCGTCCTGGACTCCTTGTTGGGGGATGGACAGATGAAGAAGTTTCAGCCAACTCCGTCTTTGTGGCCACCACTACCACCATGGCATCAGCAAGGACACCTTTGGTCAAAAACTGGTTATCCTGTGGTGCAGTTATGAATTTAGCGGGTCTTCTGGGGGTCGGTTCCATTGTGTCTGGAGCTGACCACGCCTTCAGAGATCAGTGGGTCGAAAGGCGGAGACAGCCAGGACGTGGAAGGTTGGGATCCAAATGCATCCAGGAATACAGACTCATCCTCGGAAGGGCTTAGGGTAGTCCAGTTCCCCCTCTGCCTAAGCATCTCAAGGATGTCTGAGAAGGAGACATCTTCAGAGGGGGATCTCTGGGACCCTTCTGAATCCTCTAAGTCAGTATCTGATGTGACAGACTCAGGGGAGTCAACATGCTTCCTCTTGCATTTCCTCTTACGAGGTGGCTCCTCTGAATGAACAGGGGAGGCCTCAGAAGAGGAAGATACACCCAAGGGGGTGCCTTGGAGTGTTGGTTCCCCACGCTTGGGGTCTGGAGGAGGGGCAGATGCAGGCACCGTAGTGGGAGGAGCCGATGGGGATGATCGTGGGGCTGACTCAGGGGCCAGCACACTCCTCATGACCTCGAAGGAGTCCCTGCTCGGATGCCGAGAAGGCTCCAGTTCTGAAGAGACTGGAATCCCTCTCCGCACCGAGGGGGACAGCTCCGAAGCAGATGAAGGAGCAGAGCTCACCTGTGCCGAAGCTCCGAGGGGGAGAACGGGGTCGGACAAGGGTCCGATGCCACTCACCCCCTCGGAGCCGACGAGGGAGTCTCGGCACCCAGACCCTTCCAAGGACGGTATCAAGGAAGTGATCAGAGTCTACAACGGAACCGAAGGAGAAGGTATCGGTGCTGACGGTTCCACGACTCTAACCCCAACGAACTCCGGCTCCAAGCTCAAGGGAGGAGTCGGAGAAGGAATAACTGCAGACATGGATGGAGCCGACACCTGATGAGGGGGGCTGGACAACATTTTTGCTAGGGCCTGCAATTTTAACAGCCTACTGACCACTCTCTCCACGTCATGGTCTGATAGTCTTGAGGACTGAGAAGAGTGGGACCGAGGACTGTGCTCTGATTGGAGCAGAGACGACCTCGGAGCTGAGCGTATAGACTCCAGGGAGGGAGACCTAGATCTCTTTCGACTCCCCGACGGCTCCGGAGAGAGTCGGAACCAACTGGGAGACTGGTAAAATCGGTTCCAGCCAGAACAGAGGATGAAGGAACAGCTTCACCCATCAACGGCTCCGAACCGGGAGCCGAAGATTTAGATGGCATACAGGCCTTCACTGGCTGAGACTTGGCCGGACTCCTGCAGGACTCTTGGGCTGAAGGCATGGCAAACCGAACAAGAGTCCTGCAGGTGCACGGCACCCAGACAATAGACACAAGAAGTGTGACCATCTGTCAGAGACATCTTCTGACAGCACGAGTCACACTTCTTGAATCCGGACACCTTGGTATCCTTGGACATCCCTGAAAAAAAATATAATACCAAGGACAATACACATAAAATAGGATACAACAACTACCACACACACTAAAGTTATCACACCCAAAACACAGCAAGAATACTCACAATATTCTACTTACTAGTTAAATAAAACTAACTAGGTAAAAGCTACTGTTTTTTTTTTTTTTTTTTAAATAGAGAAAAGGAAAAAGGGTTAGCCTCTAATTTAAACAGCTACCTATGAGGAAAGTGAAGGTGGGAGGGGAAAACTCTCTAACTAAAATGAGTTTTCTGAAGGGATAGGGGAAGGATCAAGAAAGAATTATAGATACAACAGGTATATATATATATATATATATATATATATATATATATATGTGTATATATATATATAGAAAGGTTGTGACTACTACTAACAATCTATACTAACAAGCCTAATAATTTTTATCAAAACAGATAAAACAATGAAAATATACGACCTGAACCAGTAAGACAACCTCGCAGCAGAAGCGGCAAACAAGATTTGGGTATCTAGTGCCAGGCATCATGGGATATGGGGTGGCCTCAAGCCAGTATGCAGCTCTCGAGCTTTTGAAGATGGCAGAGTCGGAGCCAAGGATCGGCTCCGAACCCAACCAGCAAGAATGAAGACGAGATAGACGACTTAACATTGTTTATTCTGCTTTTTGCCAAAACTGGACGAGTTAAAGAATCTCTTAGAAAATTTGGAAAAGGAGGGCTGAAAAAGGATTCCCTGGATCACCTTACCCTTTTCATCACACTTTTTGATCGCTTCTACAGCAGATAGGAGAAAAACTAAATCTCTACCCAAAGGAGAATTTAAAATCTCATTTTTAACATAATCTGGGAGGTTCTGAGAATGCAGCCATGCAAACTTCCTCAAAACAGTACCAGTGGCCTTAGCCCTGGAAGTAGTATAAGAGTCATACAGACACTATAAGCAATGAGAAGTGTCTTGGGCAACAGCCTGACAATTAATTCTGAAAATCAAAGCTGTAGAAGTATGCATTTATTATGCATACTTATCAATACTTTTCCCATCCTTATCAGAAAGTAGGATTGGAATTAAATAAGTGTTTAGCAACAATGGGTTCAACTAAAGCTATAGATGTTGGGGCAGATTTGGGAATAGTATATACAAACTTGGACTGAGAAATTTTATACATCCTACCTGCCTTTTTAGGGGCAGTTGGCTGACTATCAGAAAATTGCAGGCAGTAATACTCATGTCCTCTAAAGCAGACATAACAGGAAGAATGGGTGTAGGTTATATAAATTCCTTCTGAGACTAACCTCAATGCTCTCCCACTGAAAACACTGGCACATTCTAGCAATAGTCTCAGAGAATGAGAAACCCTCACATTGAGGATCAGAAACTGAGCTCTCCTCAGAGTCTGAATCAGAAATGTGAGGATAAAACCCATATCTGTCCTTTCAACTTCCTGTTCAGATTCAGAGTCTTGAATCTCTAAAGGAAAACAGGTACCCCCACTCATTTCCAGAAACTACTTTACAAGAAGGATCAATAGTCTGAATTAAATACAGAGTCAGACCAGTAAACTTCTCCTCTCTGATGAAACTGGAGGGGAGTAGAAGCATGCATAGTTTTATTTCTTTTTGACAGGAAAAATGAGACCAGCTGTATTACTAATGGTAGCAGCAGCTTCCCCATGGATGGGCACACCATTCTGACACAGCATGAAAGACTTCCCCGTTACCTTTCCCAGGACCAACAAGAGTGGCTCTCCATTGCCCACCGAGTGGACTCAAAACTGCCACAGAAGATGTGGATAACCTCCAGTCCATAATGGCTGTAGGTGCCACAGGGATCTGCTGTAAAAGATGAGTGGTCAGAGGTACAACAAATGGCCACAGCACAGTCACCTACTTTTGGCGGAGGCAAATTGCTAGCCTGCTGTGGTGGTAAAGGCTGTCCACTCAAATTTTTCTTTTTGTGGCTGGAAAAAGGACAGACAGGGGGAACAGTAGTTTTGTTTCAAGGTAAAGCCGAAAATTCTTCTTTCCTAGGGAAGACCAGTTAGAAATGCTGGTAAAAAAAAATACATGTTTTTAAAAGTCACCTTTTTTCACAGAAAAACAGTAAAGCACTACATAAACACTATGCCAGGCCCAAAAAGTAAAATAAATACAATTTCTCCACAGAGAAAAAAATGTTTTTCAATTATACTACACGGCCTTTAAACTGACAGGAAAAAAAGGAAGAAATAGTGCTTCAGCTTAAAAACGCAATACAGACTCTTGAAAGGCAATTAAAACACAAAACTCCTACCTTTAAAATAACAGTTCCTCAAGAGGAAGTGATAAAACACAAAATATTTAGAAAATGGTAGTTTTTCCCACAAAGGAAACTTACCTGCCCAGCAAAGGAATATCACCAACCAGACCGTTGATCCTTGAAAGCCTTAAAGGAGCATATTCTTTGGCTGCGGTGAAGCTAGAGTTGGAGCCCTAAAGTGTTGGAATCTGGCAGGCTGATAAACCCTTGGCAAGATATACCCCATATAGCCAAGGCTATTGCAGCAGTGTTCAATAAGAATTATATAATTTCATATCCATGGAAAGATCATAAGGACAAGGTTAAAAAAAAATAAAAATAGAAGTGACTGGTCTGAAAATTTTTATGGAAGTGGAGAATTTTTTTGTGGAGGTTATTATTGGATAAATTACCTGTAAAAGGTAGTATGAAATATAAAGCAATGGAGGACAGTTATGAAGAAATTGTAGTGAAGAAAAAAAACATTTTTAAGATTGTATAAAGAATTAAGTATTTGGGGAAAATCAAAATGAATAAAGTAGGAAGGTTTTCCAAAGACAATCACGGCTATAATATTGTACAGAAAATATACAAAAGCAAAATCTGACATTAAGAAATGGGATAAGATGTTGATGGTAACAGTATGGGTGTTGTGAAAGGGAAGATGTGATTGAGGAGGAGGTGTTAGCTGAAATAAAAAAAAAAAAAAGTGTAGAAAAGGAAATGTTTGTGTGGTAGAATGAAAGACGTTAAAAGTTTATGAAATTGAATATGTACATACTGGAAACATTGCAAATGCTGTAAAAATTGCTGAAATGTAAATGTATTAAAAAAAAAAAAAACCTGCCGAATTTTCACATAGCCAAAAATCAAAACATCGAAATGAGAAGAGTGAAATGGCACAACACAGAACCCTTACACTGCAGAAATTCAAATCAACAAAACACCAGCTGCACATGTCACACACCACTCAGTTTCTGAATGGAGAATGTGATACAGTGAGGATCAGGAAGTTTACCTTTTTCTCACTGTAGTGCAATTCTGGAGTTGGTATATATAAAACTTGCAGGGGTTGTGGGGTACAAAAAAAAGGTCGATTTTTGTGTTGACAAAGCAGCTGGTGTTTCACTGTTCTGAATTTCGGCAATTTGAAGGATCTGTGTTGTGTGATTTCACTATTCTCTTCTCGTTCTTTTGATTTTCGGTTATGTGAAAATTCAGTAGAGTGAAGTAAACCCATATACACACACACAGACACACACAGACACACACAGACACACACATACAGGATATAAAAAGTGTACACACCCCTGTTAAAATGCCAGGTTTTTGTGATATAAAAAATGAGACCTGAATAAATCATTTCAAAACTTTTCCCACCTTTAATGTGACTGAACCTGTACAATTCAATTGAAAAACAAACAAATCTGTTAGGGGAAAAAAATAAAAAAATGTACAATGAGCTGGTTGCATAAGTGTGCACACCCTTAAACTAATATTGTGATGAAGCACCTCTTGATTTAAATTACAGCATTCAGTCTTCTTGGGTAAGAGTCTATCAGCATGGCACATCTTGACTTGGCAATATTTGCCCACTCTTCCTTGCAAAAGCACTCCAAATCTGTCAGATTGTGAAGGTCTCTTGTGCACAGCCCTCTTCAGGTCACCTCACAAATTTTCTATTGGATTTAGGTCTGGCCTCTGGCTGGGCCATTACAAAACTTAAATTTTCTTCTGATGAAGCCATTCTTTTGTTGATTTGGATGTATGCGTGGGGTCATTGTGTTGGAAAGTGAAATTCCTCTTCAGCTTTCTAGCAGACACCTGAAGGTTTTGGGCCAAAAGTGATTGGTATTTGGAACTGTTCATAATACATACACCTTGACTAAAGCCCCAGTTCCAGCTGTAGAAAAAAAAATTCAAAGCATGATGCTGCCACCACCATGCTACACCATGAGGATGGTGTTCTTTTGGTGATGCAAAGTGTTGTTTTTGCACCAGCCATACCTTTTGGAATTATGGCCAGAAAGTTCAGCCTTGGCCTCATCTGACCAACACATTTTCCCACATGCTTTTGGTAGACTTTATGCATTGTTTTGCAAATTTTAGTCAGGCCTGGATGTTCTCCTGTGTAAGAAAAGGCTTCTGTTTTGCAACCTTACCCAATAGTCCAGACGTACACACATACACACATATACATATATATATATATATATATATATATATATATATATATATATATATATAATCTATATATATATATATATATATATATATATATATATATATATATATATATATATATATACATATATATATATACATATATATATATATATATATATATATATATATATATATATATATATTTATATACACACACACACACACATATACACACACACACACACACACACACACACACTATATCACACACACAACACACACACATATATATCTTATAGATATAATATAGATATCTATATCTATATATGGATTCACTTCATAACACCGAAATACCAAAACAATGAAAATGAGAAAACTTCATAATATAGTAGACCAAAACACTGAAAAGCAAAATCCTGAAAACTCAAAACATTGAAACTCAAAACACTGAAAACACACATCATACATATACTGAGTTTAAACAAGATAAATCATATTACTTTCCACAGAGTATAAGCACTTAGTGTAGTGAAGTGCAATCTTGAAGTTGATATTTAAGTAGCAGGGGAGTGGGGGGGCACACCCCCCACATGGGAGGTGCAGGGGGCTTGGCCTCCTTGGTGGAAAGCAATACGATTTATCTTGTTTAAACTCAGTATATGTATGATGTGTGTTTTCAGTGGTTTTGAGTTTTCGATATTATACAGTTTCCAGATTTTGGTTTCAGTGTTTTGATATTTCAGTGTTATGAAGTGAATCCCTATACATACACACACCACACACACATACAGATATCTATATAGATTTTATATAAATAAATTACAGCAACCCCCTGCTCTTCTTTCAATAAGTGCCCTGGGGTCTCTTTTACATCCACCTAAATAACCATCAGCTCAGGCAGAGAGGACTTAAGCTAACATCTCATCCACAGGACAGCACACTTCGGAGTGTAACACCTTAGGCTGAAATGCAGTGTCAATATTGGATAATGAATCCAAGCACCTGGTGTGGGAACAGAACTAACAGCCTTCTGATCTTCTGCACCAAAAAGTCAACTGTGCTACCTCCTGAGCCCTCAAAGTGGCTGCCCCATGGATGGAGAAACATGACAACTACAGTTTCTCCCACATTAAGACTGTGAGGTAGCCCAAAAGGGCAATATGCTATATTAATAAAAGGCTGCTTTAACAGACCCCTAGAACACATTTTTTCATCAGGATTTTTCCTCCACAAATCCTCAACCACAGTATCTATGCCACTAATTTTATTATAGCCTAGTCCGTGTTATATTAGAAATGTCCTGTGATATTTTTATTTATTGTTGGTAGCATGTCTAAATTTTAAAAGCGAAGATGAAGGATAATGATATGCTTAGAATTTCAATACTTGAAATAATTGTCATTTTGTCAAAAAAATCCAATTTAAAGTATTTACTGTCTTGCTAAAATATAACTTGCTCATTGAATAATCTACAGATCCTGTTTTGTACCCACTAAGTTTGCCTACATTACTGCTGGGTACCAAAAGGTATAGTGGTGTGTGCAGCTATGGCAATGTGAAAGGCAGTGCCCTAAACAGACAATGACATTTTTACAAAGGCAGGAGCAGTTGAACTGCTAAGAACTAAATGTTAAGAAAATCAGCAAGCCCTAGATGGAGCCACCAAAGCTGATGCATCTAGTCAGCCTATATTTTTCAGTACAGCCACCAGCAGAAAATGTAA
>NC_056743.1:1778015434-1778137934 GCF_019279795.1 Protopterus annectens | reverse complement strand
GAAAATTGGTTTTAAATTTAACTGGGGGGTTTTTAGAGGAAAATTTAACCCCAAAGCTAAGGGTACGGGTAGGTTTGGGAAAAAACCCCAAAAAAACCCCCCTTTTAAAAATTTTTGGAAATCTTCTTCCCCCCTTTTTAAACCCGGGCCCCTAAAAAACTTGGGGATCGGGCAATACATCCTTCCCAAAACCCCAAAAAACCGGGTTGTAAAATTTTTGAAAAACTTTTCCAAAACCCCTTCCCCTGCCAAAATTTTTGAACCCGGAAAAAACCCCAGGTTTCCCCACTTTTAAAATACCTCAAAGGAAACCCCCGGGAAAAAAAATTAGAAAACTGGGAAAAAAAAACCCCTTTTATTTTTTTTTGGGGTTTTTTTTTTTCCCGTAGATTTAAAGGGAAACATTTAAACTTCAGGGGAAAAAAACCCTTTTCCAAAAAAACCAAAAATTACCAAAACCCGAAAATATTCTTTTTAAAAATTTAGGAACAGGGGAATTTTAAATTTTTTTTTTTGACAAGAAAATAACATTTTAAATTTTTTTGGCAAAACTTTTCCCGAAAAAACAACATTCTAACCCAAACTTAAAGTTTTTTTCCTTCCCCGGGGAAAGGAAAAATCCCTTTGCCAAAACCCGGGGATTTTAAAACACCAAGAAAAACCAAAGGTTTTTCCTTGGGGTTTATAAACTCCATAAAAGGAATTTCCGCAAAAAGTGAAAGCCTGAGGAACCCCGGCCCCCTTTTTCCTTAGAAAACCCCTGTTAAGGGCAAATTTAGTCGTGGGGTGAGGCCCCTTTTACCTAAAACCCCCCCTCTTTTGGGGGCCTTTTAAAAAAAAAACCCGGGCCAGAAAATTTTTCCCCTTCCCCCAACCAAAAACGGGTCCTTTTTCCCTAGAAAACAAATTTGAAAAAATGGAAAAATATAGTTTTTAAAAATCCTTTTTCCCAATAAAAAAACCATTTCATCACTTCCAAACCCCAAAAATTTTAAAACGTTTTCCCCCTTTAAATTCTTTAAACCCCAAAGGTTTTTCTGCAGGGAAAAGGGGGAAATTTGCTGTTTAAAAAACTAAGGACATCCCAAAAAATTTAAAAAAAAACTTTTTTCCTTAAAAGGTTTTAAAAATTTCCCAAAAGGGTCAAAAAAACTATTTTTAAATGTTAAAATTTTTCCCAAAAGGGGCTTAAAAAAAATAAAAAAAAAAAAAAAAAAAAAAAAAAAAAAAAAAAAAAAAAAAAAAAAAAAAAAAAAAAAAAAAAAAAAAAAAAAAAAAAAAAAAAACAAAAAAATAAAAAAAAAAAAAAAAAAAAAAAAAAAAAAAAAAAAAAAAAAAAAAAAAAAAAAAAAAAAAAAAAAACAAACAAAAATAAAAAAAACAAAAAAAAAAAAAAAACCCCCCCCCCCCCCCCCCCCCCCCCCGCCCCCCCCCCCCCCCCCCCCCCCCCCCCCCCCCCCCCCCCCCCCCCCCCCCCCCCCCCCCCCCCCCCCCACCCCCGCCCCCCCCCCCCCCCCCCCCCCCCCCCGCCCCCCCCCCCCCCCCCAAAACAGGGGGTTTTTTAAAAAATTAAAAACCCCCCTAAAATTTTGGTTTTGAAACCCTTTTCTTTAAAGGCCCCAATTGCCCAAGGGCAAAAATTCACTTTTTTTTTTTTTGAAAACCCAAATACAGTTTCCCAAAAAAATTCCCAAAAAAATTTTTAATTTAAAAGGGGAAGAGGCACTCTCTCTTTTACCAGAAACCACCTACATTGAGCCACACCCAGTAAACTATTCCTGTCCAAGGAAATTTGAGGAGCAGTAGATAATTTTCTGTCTTTTTGACAGGAAAAATGGGCCAACAGTGTTATTAATGGCACCAGCTTCCCCAGAGAAGGGCACAACATTCTAACCAAACAGGTTAAGTTTTCCCTGTTCCTCTCCCAGGAGAGATGAGGAACTCTCCCTCGCCACCTGAGGGGACTCCAACAGCCACAGAGGACAAGGTTAACCTCCAGTTCATAGTGGAACTGCTATACAAGAGGGAATCCAGCATAAAAGATGAGAAGCCTGAGGAACAAGCTGTGGCCTTAGCAGTTACCCTCCTGTGGCTAAGGCAAATTGCTAGTCTGCTGTGGTGGCAAAGGCTGTTTACCTAGCTCTCTTTTTGTGGCTGGAAGAAAACCATGGGACCAGTACGTTTTTCCCATGGTCAAGCCAAAAACGGGGTCTCTTTCCACTAGAAAACAAATAGAAAAAGCTGGTAAAAATATAGTTTTTAAAATGTCACTTTTTTCCTAGATAAAACAGCAGTTTACATCACTTTGCCAGCCCCCAAAATTAAAATAAACACAGAAAAAAATGGCTTCAATTACTTTAAACAAACACAGTTGGCCAGCAAATATAACAGATGAAATCATCCCAATATATAGATAAAGCAATTTAATAGTATAAACAACAGACCGGTTTCGGTAAAAATATGCCTTCTTCAGTGTTGGAAAAAACAGACATGAATAGGTACAACTAAACATGCAAATAAATACTTTTGGCTTACCAATGAGCACGCTGATAAGCCAATACTCATGAATAATACATGAAAATCCAAAACATGGTAAATCTATGAGACCAAGCTTATCTATTGTAATGAAAAAATAGAAATAGTTCATCCTTAAAAAACCACAAGCGCTGAATACAGCAAAAATTAAAATATAATAAAGATATATACAATTGCTCATATATATTTTTTTATATAAAAAAAATATATCCAAACATGAAATATCAATAGACACTGTATTGTCAACAATGCACCAGTAGGTACTAGCTTAACTACTGAAATAATGCATATATATATTAAACATATATTTACTGTGATATTCCAACATGTATGTACAATATTCCAAAATGAAAAATGAACCATACTTTATGCTCATAAATGGTGATGTACTTTGTTCCTCATAAAAGAGTGGTTAAAGATGATCATTGAGTCCAGGTGAAAAGAGTGCACCCAACCTTATAATCCAGTATTTCTCCTTGTGATCCAATATGCCGTGCCAACCTAGTGTGTTGCTACGGTCACCAACTATTCTGTCAATGATCATAAACCTAAACTGGGCTTGTTGATGTTTGGAAACATGTCTATATAGTGCATTAGTCTCCTTCTTATTTTTAATGTCACTGTGATGTTCATTTATGCGTGTTCTTAATGGCCTGGAAGTCTGGCCAACATAAAATGCCCCACAATGACAAGAGGCCAAATAGACCACCCAGTTGCTGCTGCAATTGCCAAATATTTTACACTCATAGACTATACTGGTGTTGCGACTGGAAAAGTGCTTGGACTTGGTAATCTGTTTGCAGGACCCACAATGGCCACATGGAACAGTACCCAATAACTCATGTCCTGTTATAGTTAGTTGTTTATGAATAGCTCCTCCACTTCCAATATGTTTGTAATGTGAAAATAAGGAACCCAATGTTTTCCCTTTCCTGTATGAGAATTGGCATTTTCCCCCAAAAAGCATCCAAGTTGTTCATTGGCCAAAAGAATGTTCCAATGTTTGTTTATGATGTCCATAACAGCATAATAATTCCTGCCATATGTGGTGATAAACCTAATAGTAGAAGTTCCTCAGTATTCTGGTGGAATCTTATAATCCAACAATGTTTTTCTATTCAAGTGGGATGATCGTGTCCATGCATTGTTAATGTCTTCAAGTTTATACCCTCTGTTAAAAATCTACGACAAAGATCAAGACTGGCAGCATCGTAATCTGTTTGGTTGGAACTTAGGCGTTTCATACGCATAAATTGTGACACCGGGATGTTCCTGATGGTATGGTGTGGGTGCATGCTTGTACCATGAAGTAAAGTGTTATATTGGGGGTACTTGCGAAATACTCGGGTGGTCAAAGTATGGTCTAGGTTCCTAGATAGTCACATCCAGAAAATTGATGGTTTGTAAATCAGACGTAATAGAAAATTCAATACCCCAGATGTTGTCATTTAAATATTTGACAAATTCCTGCAAATATCCAGCATCCGCACGACATACCATCCAGCAATCATCCAGGTTCCTACGCCAAATGTCCATTTCCACCAAATATATATTATGGGAATCATCATAGATCATACATTCCTCAAAAAATGCCATGAACAGATCGGCGTAGATGGAGCAAAGGAAGCCCCCATAGCTCTACCTTGGAGCTGCCAGTAACATTGGCCTTGAAAATAAAAGACATTTTTACAGAGTACATGTTCTGTCTTGCAAATAAGCAATGTGTTAAACCCTGGTGTGTATAATCCAGCTCTATCTAACCAATATTGGAGATCTTGTAAACCAGCCCAGTGTGGTATGCTGGTATATAATGCTTTAACATCTAAAGAGCACATTAACCACCCTGGCTCCAATTGTGTGTCCTCGATAATTTTGAGGAACTGTGTGGTATCCTGCAGCCTTGCCCGGACCAAACTCAAAAGAGGTTTAAGGTAGTGTGTCAGAAAAACAGACAGGGGTTCAGTTAGGGATCCAATACCCGAAACAATTGGTCTACCCGGAGGATTGGTTAATGATTTGTGTATTTTGGGTAATAAAGAATTTGCTTTCGAGGGTCCTTAACTGAAAGTTGAGACACACAACTCTTGGTAATAATACCTTCCTCACATGCTAGGTTAAAAAATGTATCAATTTCTTTTTTAAAATTCGGCGTAGGGTCAATGGGCATGTTCATATAACATGCAGTGTTGGATAATTGTGATAAACCTTCTTGCAGATAATCACTAATATTTTGAACCACCACAGCCCCACCTTTATCTGCGGATAGTATGACAATGTCCTTGTTGTTACGTAACTGTTGAAGGGCTGTATTCTCTGGCTGTGAGAGGTTATGTCCCATCATGGTATATCCTAGATTCTGGAAATGTAGGTCCCTAAAGACAGACTGCATAAAGATGGACACATGCTTATTCATAGGTGGCTGGAAATTAGATTTGCCAAATCTAAATTCATTAGATCTTTGAGTTGTATCATCTGTAAAAAAACAACTTTAGATTTAAACTTCGACAGAAACTGAAAATATCTGTAACTATATGATACTCATCAGTAAAAAAGCCAGGTATAAAATTGAGCCTTTTATTCAAAAGAAACTGTTGATCACAAGACAAACTGACATTCGACAAGTTCAAAACATTGTGGATTGGTTGCTGAGGTTGACTTATGTTAAAAAGTTCTGGATTAATCCCTCCAGGGAATGTTCTAATGGGTCTTTTCTTGTGCTTTCGTCCCCCTCTGTGTTTTGAGCCATGTCTAAAAGGATGTTTTTATTAGTTTTCTTTCTATGTGGTGAACCCCGGTCCCCAGTACTGTCATAATCTGTGGGAGAGGAATCCTCTCCTGATGTACTGTTGTTAAAACCTTCTCTATTCTTAAGGATAGATCTAGGCCTTTTTCTAGTACGATTTGGGGTGAATCCCTGGTTGACTTCTGCAAATCTGACTGAGCAGTTAAGCTCAAAGGGTCGTCCCCTCTGATAATCGGAGAAATCTCTGTGAAATTTTTTAATTTTTCTGTCTTTAATGTTTTTTTCATGAATTGTCAATTCGTTGGATAACCTCTGTAGATTATCCTTAAATTTAGAAAGAGATTCAAATTTCTTACAGTCTAAACATAACATTTTAACCTCTTGAATATTAGTGTCCACCATCCTTTCATAGTACTGTAAAAGGAGATTCAGAAATAACATGGACCAAGTTTGTAAGGTTTCCTTCCAATCATTGCTTAATTTTTCATCTGATCTTCCTACCAAAGGCTGGAGCCGTATTCGTAAGCCCCTAGGAGCAATATTCTTGTTAGAATATGCCCTAAACAGTTTCAAGTGCCATATGTTTGACCTAAGATTCTTGAGGCCTTTAGTGAGGGAATGGAAGCATAAATCACAATCCGAAGATCTTTGTTTATCAGTATTGTTTGGATTATTGCCTGGTTAGGTATTGATCCCAAAGACTCCAATATCCTCCCGATCGGCACATAAACCAGAGAGTATACTTTCAAGGTCCATGCTGTGAAAATATGTCAAAATCAACCAAATACACACTAATTACCAAGTGATGGTAGTGACTGACAAGCCAGAAAAAACTAAATATAAATATGCGATCTAATTAATACAGAAGTCAGAGATACCCCAAACCATTTAAACAGAAAGTCACGGAATCTATAGAATCCTCCAATACCAAATGGGTATTAGATTAGTTGAGGCAGTATGGTTATAAGAGGTATATATGCCACAACCAAAAGTAAAACTCATGAAGAGTGACCAATTGTAAATTTCCTACAACAAAGTGAATATAAGGAACCCCCTAACTATTGGACTGAAAACTTACTCAAGCCCTGCATAGTAATAGTGGTATAAGACTGGACAACCAATGCCTTAATAAAAACTGTGTTGTATGATTCACACTAACTGTGATAGTATATGGCAGCAACAGCACCAATATCAATATCAAAAACTAGTATAACAAGATGTAATCTTGCTGCACAGTATCAACGAGACCGAGATATAACAATCCTGGCTCGACAAATCTGTAATGTTATACGATACTCAAAATTCAAAAAGAATAAGTTCAATCGGACATGGACTGTGTTCATAATGGGGGCAATATAGATTGTTTGTTAGTTCCTCTCCTTGTAATAAAAAGTTGTGATGGGTTGTTAGCAGATGTTTCTCCTAATACAAAATGACCCACTCAATTATAAGACAAAACAGTCCCAAAATCTAGAACTGAATGTCTAAATGTCTAAAGGCAGCTCTATATTCCAAAAACTTTATTATTCCATATATGTTCCAGTGTGCATAGACATTGCTGACCACAAGAAATTGAATATGCTCAACCTGTTTTGTTCAATGACCCCTACAAACTCAATGTATATAGTGGTTAACAGAAAATATATTCATGTCAGTACAAACAATAATATATATTGGATGAGATAAATCCCTACATCAAAAAGATTTGTTGCACTAAGTATAACCAAAGGTTGGTATACATCAATATATCCCAATAATGGACAATTTAGTAAATTCTAGACAATATCTAGTAATGTTGTCTGATAACAAAACTAAGCCTGTAAGGTCTAAGGCCAAGATCAACGAATGTCTTGTTATAATGATGTAAAACTAAGATCCAAATATGAGACACCAAGAACTCCCCTAAACCAAAGAAAATATACTGCAAATAAGTACTAAATTAATAAATTCAGTAACAAAATGCAATTATCCTGTATTATAACTTTGCCTGGTAAATCCGATTGTAATAGACACAAATCTGTTGATAGATCCCTGCAATATTATGCAAAAATCGTTAATACAACCTGTACCAAGTTATTGTAGATGTTAATAAATAATACAAGAAAAATCAGCACAAAAAAACGGAGTCCAAATTAGTGTCCTCATAGACTTAGTCCCGAAAACATGTGAAAGCTGTTCCACGCTGATCGATGGCCAAAGTCACTCACATCCACCATGTCAAACCTTTCATGACAGTCAAACAGAAATGACCATAATTTCGAACCAAAAACAGGTGAAGAAAAGGCCAATGCGTAAAAAGTACCTTGAAATCCCCGTCGTGTTCACGCATATGCAAACCAGTCAGACATAAATATCTCCAAACACAGACGTTCACCAAAATACCTGAAATGTTAAAGTCCACCAAATATTAAGCGTGCAATGTTGAAATGCTGTCCCAAAAGCGATGTATGTATGAAATCCACAGAAAATAAATCCCCACCTAGTGTAGAGTCACACTAAGTAATAATGGTAGAGTAATCCACCAATTCGCAGGCCCAACCTCTGGATAGTGCAACAACAGTCGTCGTAGCTTGAATCTCAAGAATAAGTTTACAAATGCACGAAACAAATCTAAAAAATTCGTCTGTTGCTTCCAAAAACACAATCATACATCCAACCAGATAGATGTTAGATGAATGAGTGATCCTTAGTACAATCAGGAGAGGATTCCTCTGCTAACAGAAAATGGCGGATAATCTGCTGGTCCTACAGCACAGCCCAAGAGTCAAGGAAGAAACCAAATGCTATGCCCGTAGGTGATGCGCAGCCAGACCAAATACCAAACAAACACAGTTGGCCTGTAAATATAACAGATAAAATCAGCCCAATATATAGATAAAGCAATTTTTAAATTATATACTAGTTTTTGATATTGATATTGGTGCTGTTGCTGCCATATACCATCACAGTTAGTGTGAATCATGTAACACAGTTTTTATTAAGGCATTGGTTGTCCAGTCTTATACCACTATTACTATAGAGGGCTTGAGTAAGTTTTCAGTCCAATAGTTAGGGGGTTCCTTATATTCACTTTGTTGTAGGAAATTTACAATTGGTCACTCTTCATGAGTTCTACTTTTGGTTGTGGCATATATACCTCTTATAACCATACTGCCTCAACTAATCTAATACCCATTTGGTATTGGAGGATTCTATAGATTCCGTGACTTTGTTTAAATGGTTTGGGGTATCTCTGATTGACTTCTGTATTAATTAGATTGCATATTTATATTTAGTTTTTTCTGGCTTGTCAATCACTACCATCACTTGGCAATTAGTGTGTATTTGGTTGATTTTGGCATATTTTCACAGCATGGACCTTGAAAGTATACTCTCTGGTTTATGTGCCGATCGGGAGGATATTGGAGTCTTTGGGATCAATACCTCACCAGGCAATAATCCAAACAATACTGATAAACAAAGATCTTCGGATTGTGATTTATGCTTCCATTCCCTCACTAAAGGCCTCAAGAATCTTAGGTCAAACATATGGCACTTGAAACTGTTTAGGGCATATTCTAACAAGAATATTGCTCCTAGGGGCTTACGAATACAGCTACAACCTTTGGTAGGAAGATCAGATGAAAAATTAAGCAATGATTGGAAGGAAGCCTTACAAACTGGGTCCATGTTATTTGTGAATCTCCTTTTACAGTACTATGAAAGGATGGTGGACACTAATATTCAAGAGGTTAAAATGTTACGTTTAGACTGCAAGAAATTTGAAATTCTTTCTAAATTTAAGGATAATCTACAGAGGTTATCCAAAGAATTGACAATTCATGAAAAAACCATTAAAGACAGAAAAATTAAAAAAATTTCACAGAGATTGCTCCGATTATCAGAGGGGACGACCCTTTGAGCTTAACTGCTCAGTTAGATTTGCAGAAGTCAACCAGGGATTCACCCCAAATCGTACTGGAAAAAGGCCTAGATCTATCCTTAAGAATAGAGAAGGTTTTAACAGTACATCAGGAGAGGATTCCTCTCCCACAGATTATGACAGTACTGGGGACAGGGGTTCACCACATAGAAAGAAAACTAATATTTTTCATCATGTAACATGATACATGTAACATAACTCTGTGTTTTGAGCCCTTTAGACATGGCTCAAAACACAGAGGGGGACGAAAGCACAAGAAAAGACCCATTAGAACATTCCCTGGAGGATTAATCCAGAACTTTTTAACATAAGTCAACCTCAGCAACCAATCCACAATATTTTGAACTCGTCGAATGTCAGTGTCTTGTGATCAACAGTTTCTTTTGAATAAAGGGCTCAATTTTATACCTGGCTTTTTTTTACTGATGAGTATCATATAGTTACAGATATTATCAGTTTCTGTCGAAGTTCAAATCTAAAGTTGTTTTTTTTTACAGATGATACAACTCAAAGATCTAATGAATTTAGATTTGGCAAATCTAATTTCCAGCCACCTATGAATAAGCATGTGTCCATCTTTATGCAGTCTGTCTTTAGGGACCTACATTTCCAGAATCTAGGATATACTATGATGGGACATAACCTCTCACAGCCAGAGAATACTGCCCTTCAACAGTTACGTAACAACAAGGACATTGTCATACTATCCGCAGACAAAAGGTGGGGCTGTGGTGGTTCAAAATATTAGTGATTATCTGCAAGAAGGTTTATCACAATTATCCAACACTGCATGTTATATGAACATGCCCATTGACCCTACGCCGAATTTTAAAAAAGAAATTGATACATTTTTGAACCTAGCATGTGAGGAAGGTATTATTACCAAGAGTTGTGTCTCTCAACTTTCAGTTAAGGACCCTCGAAAGCAAATTCTTTATTTATTACCCAAAATACACAAATCATTAACCAATCCTCCGGGTAGACCAATTGTTTCGGGTATTGGATCCCTAACTGAACCCCTGTCTGCTTTTCTGACACACTACCTTAAACCTCTTTTGAGTTTGGTCCGGGCAAGGCTGCAGGATACCACACAGCTCCTCAAAATTATCGAGGACACACAATTGGAGCCAGGGTGGTTAATGTGCTCTTTAGATGTTAAAGCATTATATACCAGCATACCACACTGGGCTGGTTTACAAGCTCTCCAATATTGGTTAGATAGATGGATTATACACACCAGGGTTTAACACATTGCTTATTTGCATGACAGAACATGTACTCTGTAAAAATGACTTCCATTTTCAAGGCCAATGTTACTGGCAGCTCCAAGGTACAGCTATGGGGGCTTCCTTTGCTCCCATCTACGCCGATCTGTTCATGGCATTTTTTGAGGAATGTATGATCTATGATGATTCCCCATAATATATATTTGGTGGAAATGGAAATTTGGCGTAGGTACCTGGATGATTGCTGGATGGTATTGCGTGCGGATGCTGGATACTTACAGGAATTTGTCAAATATTTAAATGACAACATCTGGGGTATTGAATTTTCTATTACGTCCGATTTACAAACCATCAATTTTCTGGATGTGACTATATCTAGGAACCTAGACCATACTTTGACCACCCGAGTATTTCGCAAGTAACCCCAATATAACACTTTACTTCATGGTACAAGCATGCAACCGCGCCATACCATCAGGAACATCCCGGTGTCACAATTTATGCGTATGAAACGCCTTAGTTCCAACGAAACAGATTACGATGCTGCCAGTCTTGATCTTTGTCGTACATTTGTTAACAGAGGGTATAAACTTGAAGACATTAACAATGCATGGACACGATCATCCCACTTGAATAGAAAAACATTGTTGGATGATAAGATTCCAGCAGAAGACTCAGGAACTTCTACTGTTAGGTTTATCACCACATATGGCAGGAATTATTATGCTGTTGGGGACATCATAAACAAACATTGGAACATTCTTTTGGCCAATGAACAACTTGGATGCTTTTTGGGGGAACAATGCCAATTCTCATAAAGGAAAGAGAAAACATTGGGTTCCTTATTTTCACATTACAAACATACTGGAAGTGGAGGAGCTATTCATAAACAACTAACTATAACAGGACATGAGTTATTGGGTACTGTTCCATGTGGCCATTGTGGGTCCTGCAAACAGATTACCAAGTCCAAGCACTTTTCCAGTCGCAACACCAGTACAGTCTATGAGTGTAAAATATTTGGCAATTGCAGCAGCAACTGGGTGGTCTATTTGGCCTCTTGTCATTGTGGGGCATTTTATGTTGGCCAGACTTCCAGGCCATTAAGAACACGCATAAATGAACATCGCAGTGACATTAAAAATAAGGAGGAGACTAATGCACTATATAGACATGTTTCTAAACATCAACAAGCCCAGTTTAGGTTTATGATCATTGACAGAATAGTTGGTGACCATAGCAACACACTAGGTTGGCATGGCATATTGGATCACAAGGAGAAATACTGGATTATAAGGTTGGGTGCACCTCTTTTCACCTGGAGTCAATGATCATCTTTAACCACTCTTATGAGGAACAAAGTACATCACTATTTATGAGCATAAAGTATGGTACATTTTTCATTTTGAAATATTGTACATACATGTTGGAATATCACAGTAAATATATGTTTAATAGATATGCATTATTTCAGTAGTTAAGCTAGTACCTATTGGTGCATTGTTGACAATACAGTGTCTATTGATATTTCATGTTTGGATATATTTTGTTTATATAAAAAAATATATATGAGCAATTGTATATATCTTTATTATATTTTCATTTTTGCTGTATTCAGCGCTTGTGGTTTTTTAAGGACGAACTATTTCTATTTTTTCGTTACAATAGATAAGCTTGGTCTCATAGATTTACCATGTTTTGGATTTTCATGTATTATTCATGAGTATTGGCTTATCAGCGTGCTCATTGGTAAGCCAAAACTATTTATTTGCATGTTTAGTTGTACCTATTCATGTCTGTTTTTTCCAACACTGAAGAAGGCATATTTTTGCCGAAACTGGTCTGTTATTTATACTATTAAATTGCTTTATCTATATATTGGGCTGATTTCATCTGTTATATTTGCTGGCCAACTGTGTTTGTTTGGTATTTGGTCTGGCCGCGCATCACCTACAGGCATAGCATTTGGTTTCTTCTTCAATTACTTTAAACAATGTTTAAACTGACAGGAAAAGAGTGTGCTGCTGTTTAAAAAAAAGTCTCAAGACAGTCCATTAAAACACAAACTCTTATCTTAAAAGGTAACTTTCCCAAAAAGGAAGTACAATAAAAACTATTTTTTTAAATGTGGAATGTTTTTCCCCAAAGGAACTTACCTCCCCATCAAAAGAACAGCGCAAGCCAACCATCTATCCTCAAAAGCCCACAGAAGGGAGTGCTCTTAATGGCAGGAAAGCTCCAAAGGGCTTGGCACCGAACCTTGCCTTTTTTTCAACATAGATCGAACCGAGTAATGTTTTAGTTGCACTGAAAGTGGCCCTGAAGCTTTGGAAGCTGGCCGGCTGTTATATCCCTAGCAGAATATAACCCATATAGCTAAGGCTACAGCAGTAGTGATCAATATGATGAAAATCACCCACAAAACACCAAGTACCTCCCCTTTCAGGGTATAAAATCTTGTGTTTACTGCTCTCTTACCCTCCTCCCAGACTCTTGCAACACCCAAGCCACTACTCAAACTTGGGCCATCTGGGTCATAGTCAGGGCTTTATCCTTCAATACCACAAAGCCGGGCTTGATATACCTCTTCTCAGTAGAGACAGACTTCTCCATTCTTGACCACTGTCCAAATTTTGGTGTCATATGCAGACAAACTGATCTTAGGTTTCCTACCAGTCTTATGATATCTGATACAATCATACTTAATAGGACCAGATATATCAAAACTGAGGCACCCACTGCTGGAAATCCACCAAGCACATACACGGCACTTAGTTCATTTTTTTTTCTTTAGCAAGTGTCATTTTTTTTCTGTAGCCATTTAATATGGAAGCTGTAATATGGAAGCTGTCATCATTCTGCAAACATGTCATGGGAAAATAAACCACTTTGCAAGAATTAGAGGCAAAATTACCTGTAAAACAGACTATTCTCAAAAGTATAGGAACAGGTGAATCTTGAATTTTTAATAAAAATAATTTTATGCTACAATGTACAATAACATTCTTACATTTATGCAGACATATATATATCCTTTTAGGCCTGAAGAAACAACAGTACTACACATTTATTTTTCTTAACAGTCTTTATATTCGTTACTTTGCGGAGAAAGGAAATCTACACTTTTTTTTCAATTAAGTGTTCTGCAAATACTGCTGTTTGTAGATTTCCAAAGCTTATCCTAATTTGATTTTAGTCATACCTTGAAAGATATTCCTTGGGATTCATCAAACTCCATGCAGGAATAGTGCTATTCCTGCACAGAGCTGATCATGCCAGTGCAGCACACCAGCGCTCCTTGCACATTCATGAATGCACGCTACTGTATAACCTGCACATGCACGATCTGTGACTGAGTGCAGTGGGCAAGTCCGAGCATTTCTCATACAGTAAACATGCCCCCTGCACTCAGAAGTGCCGTAAGGCACTTTGAAAAGAAAAACAGTGTCCACGAACACTGTCAGCATACCCCCAACTGAACAGATATGTGCAGAATGTCCAGATTTATGTCCTAGCAAAGAGCGGAGGCTCGTAGTCATTAAATAATGACAAACATATGAGTGTAAGACCCCACATCCTCCAAATAAGTCATGCTAATGCAAAACCTATTAGTCATCAGCTTCCCAAGTTTGCAAGAGCAATCTTTAAAATCTGTCCTTTTTGCCCTCTCAACATGTTAGGCTTCAGCCACATGGTATGCTGTCAGAAGTGGAGAAGTTTGACTGTTAGCTATGTGCACATCCCTAAACTAATAAAAATTAAACACATTTTTTTTCCGTCCCCACTAAAGTTTAAATGTAGCTCAGTGGGTGTGCATGTCGCGCAGCTGTGTATAGCATAGCTTAAACATCCAAAGGAGCTAAACAGAAATATACAACCAAAACAGAGTGAAATAGCATAGTGGTTAGAGCTTTCGCTTAGCATGCAGTCATTCACTGTTTGAACCCAAATACAGTTCACTCATTTTTATATGGGAAAATGAGCACCAAAAGTATCTTTTTTCATAAATACGCAGTGAATAACATTTGTTAACCAGGGCAGTGTAGCAGGTCCAAATGTGAGGTGTCATTGTAGTACAGATGTGAAGCCCACATATAAATACAAGTATCCCATACAGTATAGCCACAAAACATATAATGTAATGAAAGCACATAGGGGGATGAAAGCACATAGGGGGATGTTATGGAAGGGAAACATACATATCATAAGATGTCATTAAGAAGGAATCAGCCCCACAATCCTGACTGTCCATAAAATGAAAGCTGAGCAATGCTAAATTGTGCTCAGCTATTCTTAGCCAGAGTAAGCATTGCTTAAATTTGTATGCTTAGCAATAATTAGCATAGCTAAGTGGATATGCGCACTGGTAAGCAGTGCTTAGCATCTACCTCTGTAAGCAATGCTCATCTGTAAGCAATGCTTATCTGTGCTAAACGAGTTTGCCCGTCGCTTAGCTCAGCATATTCAAAATCGGCCAATCAGGGCAAAGGGCAGAATTCCAGCCCTATTTAAACCCTGCAGGCAGGAATAGAACCATAACCAGTTGTAGCTGATCATGGCAGACACTATGGCTGGTGTTGGTGAAGGTGTGCACTTTCAGGCAGATTGTTGGGGCATTCAGGAGTTCAGGGTCATGGTTGGACTCTGTAAAACACCATGAAGGGAGACTGCTGCAGGACCAGTACCAGGGCTCCCAATACAAAGTGGAGGCCTTTAACCGTCTCGCATGTGACCTCACCATTGCTACTAGTTATCTTTCAGACTGGTGAGCAGGTCTGGCACCATTATGCTGGCCTGAAGTGTAGGAAGAGGGACCTCTTGGACCAGTGGATCCAAGACGCTCAGGCACAGAACGTCTCAGCAGTGTGTAAGTATCAATTATTGTGTAACAAAGTACAGCCTAAGTATGAGATGGATAGGTATGCATAAATGTTTCCCTATCTCCTGTACAGCTGCAGATGAGAGGGCTGCGAACGTGGATGCCCACACCAGCAGGTTGCCAAGGCTGTGTCACGAGGCCAGTGAGTACAAATCTAGCTTGCTCTAGTCAGGGAAAATAAAGTGAAAGGCTGCCAGTAGTTAGAAATGTGTACTGTTTGTACTGAATAAATGAGACATTAGCAGAGTAATACTGACATACAGGATATAATATATATATATATATATATATATATATATATATATATATATAAATAAATAAATAAAGTGTCAGTACCTGTCAATAAAACTCAAAACCCCAATCTTTTGTGTTTACTTTGCTATGTGGTAGTATAAATCTGAATGTGTACCGGTTCTGCACAGAAGCTATGGTTCTGACAGTATTAATTAATTGAGGCTCATCTGACAAAGATTGTGGAGATGTAAAACAGATCAACTATAAGAAATGTTCCACACACCAAGATCTGATCCCTGAATAGTAATTTTGTGTTAACCACTGTTGTCCATACTGTAATATGTGAAGGTATGAATACACAGTACAAGAACTATCCGCCATGCATGAATGTCAGAATTACAAAGCAGATTGTTCAAACAAGACAGTATTATGCAGAAAACAGTCAAGAAAGAAACAGTTCCCCAACAGCTCATTGTGATGAAACACAACCTTGTTGTACCTTTTTTCACAAGTAGGCACGGTTTGAATCCCCGGACTGGTATTAAGCTGTAAGTGTAATCTCACCCAAGAATATGTGAGTATGTGTAGAAACAGTCAGGTATTGTTAACAGAAATTTTTTCATGGGACTGCCAGGTAAGAAAAGGTATAGATGAGTTGTAAGAAGGCCATAATTATACACTGTGTACAACACCCACTGTCCAACCCCAAGGCTGCAAATGACAGCAAAATAAGTACATACACCAAGTAGTCTCCTCCAAGAAACGTACCTCAAGTGTCACTGGCGTCAACACCGAGGGTGACCGATAGAAATCAAGATGGATTATAGCAGTAGCGCAAACACACACACACACACACACACACACACACACACACACACACACACACACACAGTATGAGTGCACTTCTGTAACCTTGACTATGTGAATATGGGCAGAAACAGTCAGGTAGTGTTAACAGTAATTCCCTCCACAGGTCTGCCAGGTAAGAAAACGTATAAATGAGTTGTAAGAAGGCTGTAATTATACACTGTGCACAAACATACCACTGCCCAATCCATGGCCACAGGTCGATGTAAAGTGAGGTAATACCTGGACAGTAATGATTAAAGCAATGATCATTAAAGTTGTGAGCAACTGAAGCCTATGTTAATTGACCTCTCGCTCTCCCACCCTATTTGCACCAATAATCTAAACACCCAAACAAATGGGTATGATTTTCACAAAACCCGCGGTTGGAGACATGTGTCATTGTTCTACAAATATTTAAACATTTGATTATTAATGTGCCCTGTTCAAATACCATCACTGGTGGCCTATTGCTATCAATGTAACTTGCATGCCACTATAATGTCCACTGTGGTTCCATATATGCACATGCTCTGTTTGCTATGCAACTCTTTCAAATCTGTTGTTTTGGGTTAATGGTAACACCCATGCATGTTGTTATAGCTAATCCTGAAATGTGTTGTTTATGACTAACCAACATATGCTGTATAACTTCAACACCACAGCACGTTTGGGAAGGCCGATCCCAGTGGAGCCGCCTGTCCCGCCTCAACTGGCCATGGCACTGGGCGCCAGCACGTCTGGGACCCAACCCAGGACCTCCTAATCTGCTGGTCCTGTGCCACCTTCGGGTGTAACTGCCGGAGGGGATGGGGCCTGTTCCACCCCCCCGGGAGCGGGCACGGACAGGGCACTGTCACCTGTAGTCAGATCCGGGGATTGGTGCGTAGCAAACTTTGAAAGGAGTTTGGAGATCAGCTACACCAGCTTGAGGGCCACGTGGTGCATCTTGAGGGTCAGCCTGCCCCTCCTGCTCAGCCCCCAGCACAGCCACCTTTGGGAGCATGAAGGTACAGTGGTGACTGCCCATGGGTGGAGACTTCAGTCCCACTGTATCCATTTGGGGGCTCATGGGCATCAGATTCCCAACCACCCTCCCCATCCAAAGTGTTTACCCCCCCCATGTGTCATATTCCACCCCTGTCTGCTGTCTTGTCAGTCTTCCTACTAAACCTACGTCCCCAAATATACCTGCTATCCTTCAACATTCCACTCACCTCATAAAAGTAAATAAACAATCTGTTCCACAAAAAAATATGTCACCCCATACACAGCTGTCCATTTCGCACACATGTCCACTGGGCACATGTAATCTGGTCTAATTTTCTTAACACATTACTGTTGTCCTCGCTCTTCTCTCAGGAGTTTGTGTCCAAATTCTGTACAAATGCACAGCTGTTGCTGCATCAGAAATGGACAGCTATGGACCTTCCCTACATCCATCCTGCACATCCCTAGGTATCTTTAATATTATTTTTCCCTCTGCATGCCCCCTTTTTCACCACTTTCTTATCACCCCTTTTTTTCTTTTCTTTTAAAGAAACCAGAGTGGGAGTAAGCAGCGGCAAGCAAGTTTGCACAATGCCTAAACAGATTAAGCAGTTTCCTGTTTAGGCGTGTGTTGGCATCACTTACCATCGCACAAACCCACTTACAACAGCTTAAAACTGCCTTAATCACCCTGTCTCCATCAGCCACCATTTTGCCCAGCAAAACAACCATCAGCCCTGCCAGGTCTTGAACCCAGGACTCTGTACACCATAGTCAGAGCAATTTACCACTACACCATCTGAGCTGTAATAATGAATGCTGTTTTTTTTTCAAATACATCACTCAGTACAGGTACAGAATAGTAGGGAACAAACACTGTGGAATCAATCATGTTTAGTATATATAAATATACACATATAGATGTGTACGGTGACAGATAAATATTAAAAAGTATATCCATAAGATAAATATCCATAAGATAAATGGAGCCAATCTAAAATAAATGTGTATAGAATATATATTGTTAGTATAGATATCTCCAACATGTGTACACACACATATAATGTACACACATATTATATATATATATATATATATATATATATATATATATATATATATATATATATATACACACACACACACACACACATATATATATATGTATATATATATATATATATATATATATATACACACACACACACACACACACACACACACACACACACACACACACACACACACACACACACACACACACACACACACACACACACACACACACACACATAACATGTTGTGGAGTCATACCCAGCACTATACCTCTACACCTCTTAGTGCAATAATTCTGGACAAAGGCTGTCAAAATGGGGTGACAGTGATCCAAGAACAGGGATAATGTACATACTGCAGTTATAAATGTAGAATGTTGCTACAGTAACAGAGTTTGGGTCAGCATACATGTTCAGAAGGATAGGAGTTCTGAAACTGAAATGTAGGTCATCATTTGCTAACAGAAATCCTCACATCATCACAGTGATTTACCACAGAAATGATGATTCTGTGGAACAGAACATACATATGAGCAATAATCCTGAACAGTCTGAAACAATCCGGCCAGTTGAGAGATATGCTCAGAACCCTAGTACAACAAATCTAGACCAAGCCTGACCGGGGGGGTGTAATGTCATGAAACTGGGAACATATCCCAAATACTGGAGTAGATAAATGGCACAGTTGATGCACTAACACCCTCCTGTCTGTTGTACCATATATTGACTGGAATAGCCTAAGTCCAAAACCAAATTACTCCTCACTAGTCACTGACATAAATCTTCACATCATCCCACTGATGTGTCAGACATGCACAACACGTATGGGGGCCAGGCAACAGTACATCTTATAAACATCACAACATAACATCACAGTAGGGAAGCTACAGTGAGCTGCTAGGCACGTCACCAAGTACAGTCTAAACTACAGGCAGACAAACAAACCCAATTTTGCTATGGGAGAATACACATCTAATTGCAAATACATTAGGCAATACAGGGATGTAACAGCACTGAGCAACAGACACCAGTGTGAAAGTGCATACCCAGAACCAATCTCACTACATTCAAAGTGACATACTGGTAAGCCACAGGAACAGTTGAGTATATGGACTGTGTGAACAAATTCATCAGCAGGTTTTCCACTCACGCACTACCCCTATATAAACTGACCCAATTCACAGTGTAGTTTATCTGACTGTGGTATGGGACATGTCTCAGTCTGCCCCTACAAACATGTACAGCTGATACAGCACCAGAAGCTGGAGCAGCATGCAAAGTCAGAGAGAAAAGGACCCTCAACACTTGCATCAACCCTTCTCCCTACACAGGCCAAATAATACATTCACAATACACTGGTACACAATCCTGAGAGTCTGTCAACAATTGCCAGAAATACAAACAGTCCTCTAAACTGTAGAGAGTCCCACAGAACGTCCAGGCTTTGTCCTCATACACAAGTCCTTCTATTCATAACATGTCTGGCAGTCTGATACATCACTGAGATGATATCTGGAATGAAGTTACTATATAATGATATACTATAACTATACAGCTCTTACAGCATGACAGCTGGACAAAGCTTGACCTACTTGAGAGCAGAGACCCAAACACAGGGGGAGTATTGATGTACTGCTGTCAAACTGAGAAAGTTGCTGGTGTAACAGGGTTGTAGTAAAACATCTGTTCTGAGGGATATGAAGTCAGAAACACACATGGAACATTTACTGACTGCAATCCTCAGTGTGCTACTGAATTTCCAAGGCCAAAAAATGTGTAACACACCAAATATAACAGTCCAAACTCTGGCCAGTCGGCAGATAGCCCTACAATTGAGAATTATGTCTACCATATAACACTATCATATTTAAATTCATGCAGAGCAGCCATATCCACACAAACCCTGTCAAACTAGCATTACTTCAACTGTATAACAGCAATACTTATATTCTGCCCCTATGTCTGGAACATTCTCCCAAAGTTTGTTGGGCTGTCCCTACAGTGTTTGTTGTAAGAGGTATCCCCAACTACACTCTGTGATGCTGTTCGCCACACACCTCCATGAAGTACTTCTCCCAGGCAAGGAAAAGGGGCAACGTCCACATGAAATACTTGAGCTCTAGGAGTGTGGTTCCATGCTATTAGGTATGGGAATGATACCACAGCTGTTCCACATGCAATTAGCAGGAGGGGGACTCTATTTGGGGCACAGGCCATCAGCTGCTCATGAGCATTACCTACTAAAGGCAAGATGCTGCCTATACAAAACAGATGTATATCCTACATGAGACAGAGAGACACACACACAGACACTTACAGACTGATGGATTATACCAACTGAACTGAAAAAAACACAGCTATGTCAAACCATTAAGCCTGTAATGGAATGTAGTAGGGGGCATGTGAACATGGAAAATAGGAAATTCAAACAATATCACTGGGGCACAGGCCATCAGCTGCTCATGAGCATTACCTACTAAAGGCAAGATGCTGCCTATACAAAACAGATGTATATCCTACATGAGAGAGGGAGAGGCACACACACACAGACACTTACAGACTGATGGATTACACCAACTGAACTGAAAAAAACACAGCTATGTCAAACCATTAAGCCTGTAATGGAATGTAGTAGGGGACATGTAAACATGGAAAATAGGAAATTCAAACAATATTATGCCTCAACGACACATGCTGTACTGATATATTGCTTAGAAGAACCTATGCCCATAGAAATGGGCCTGAGTCACCCTAGGAAAGGATGGCTCACATATGACCACTACTGGAGCATGTGTTGTTCTATACTGACACTGCTAGGCCACATCCAGTGAAAATCATACCATCAATAACTCTGCTACATCCAGCTGGGACTTGTGCCTCTTTTTTCAATGCCAGTGTCGCCAACCCATATAATATAGCTGGTCTCACTAGCCTCTTGTAGACCTTCCCTATCACTCTTAATGGTGCTCGTCACAAATCACACCCGACACTCTTCCCCACCACCCACATCCTGCCCTTATTAGCATCTTCACCTTTCCCCCACACTCGCCATTACTCTGAACTGTTGTTCCCAAGTATTTACACCTATCCACCTTTGAAAAAGGTGTACTCCCTTGCATCCTCACCATTCCTCCATCCTCCCTCCCATTCACAAACATATATTCCATCTTAGTCCTGCTAACCATCATTCCTCCCCTCTCTAGAACATTCCTCCACTTCTCCAGGCTCTCAACTTGTTCCCTACTCTCACTGCAGATCACAATGTCATCTACAAACAGCACAGTCTGGGGGGACTCCTGTCTGATCATGTCTGTCAACCTGTCCATCGTCACTGCAAAGAAAGGGCTCATAGCCGATCCCTGATGTACTCCCATCTCTGCCTTAAACACACCAGTCACTCCCAATGCAGAACTCACTGCTGTCACACTTGCCTTGTACATATCCTGTAGCATTCTTGCCACTCCTGACCACCTCATAAAATACCACAATTCCTCTCTAAGCATCCTGTCATTTGCCAAGTCCACAAAAACACAACGCAGCTACTTCCGACCTCCCTTCTTAGCCTAGCTTTCACCACCCTTTATCATTACCTTATGCTGTGACTAATCAATGTTATCCCTCTGTAGTTACTACAGCTCTGCACACCACCCTTATTCTCATAATCAGTACCCAAACACATTTTATCCACTTCCTCACACATCCTCTCACTTTCCTGGATTACAGTAAACAATCCAGTTAAAAAGATCACTGCCATTTCTCCTAAACACATCCATCCTTCCACAGGTATGTCATCTAGACCAATAGCCTTTCCATTCTTAAACCTCTTCATCGCTATCCTTACTTCCTCCTTGATAATCTGTTGCACATCCTGATTCACCATACTCACACCATCCAACCTTCTCACTATCTCATTCTCTTCATTCAACAGCCCATCAAAGTACTGTTTCAGTGAGTTCACTTCCAACATTATCCCTTCTCCTCACTAGTGAGTTCACTTCCATTATCCCTTCTCGGCCTTATCTGCTGCACGTCCTTCCTAGCTACATGCCTATGTCAAGCTAATTGGTACAGGCCCTATTCTCCATCCTTGGTGTCCAACCTTACGTACAGCCCTTCAGATGCCCCATCTTCATCCTCTGCCACGACTCTCTTTGCCATGCAACCTCCCTATACACCTGTCTACTTTCTTCATCTGCATATCATTGCTGGAGCCTTCCTGTGTCCTGACAAGAGTGCTCTTCAAACTATCTGGAGATATACAGAGCTGAGTATATTTTTCTGACACTTCAGAGTTGTGCACTGGTAATTATTGTTTGACTAATTTTATATCATTGCTGGCTGACTTCAGAGTTGTGCACTGATTTTTGCTTCACTGTATAGTTTTTCAGATCTCTGCTGAAGGTGTTGGTTTTCCCATACCCACCCTTCCCTATTCCTGTGTTATTGTTTAAATTTGGAGGCTTTTGCAGTTGCCGGCCCACACTTTAGATTTGATCTGGGACACTCCCCTCAGTCCCATCTCTTTACCTCATTCTACCTAATACTCCTTCTGCACTTGTTTTTAGTCATTTTTAATTTAACTGCATTTAAACTCTTTGGTCTAACATTGCTACATACTCAAGTGTGCTAGCTTGCACTGCATTTGAATAGTTTTTACTGCTGTTTTAGCTACTCAATATATATATATATATATATATATATATATATATATATAAAATATATACCTTTCCTAACTAGTGTAGTCCAGATTCAGATTTGCTGTATCCAGGACTGCATGTAAGCTTCTGAGCCCCCTCCCCCGCAAGCTTTCTATGTTGGAGGGAAGCCTTCTAGCTTATCACTGGGAGTGGTAAGCACTAGGTAACCAATCTACCACATAAGGAGTGGTTCTGTCCCAGAAATTGTAGCTATTTTCCATCTCTCAACTTTCTGATTTAAAGGCCCGCATTTGCACTGGTTTCCCCCCTTTCCTGTAACTAGTTTAATCCAGATACAGATTCTTAATTTTAGCACTTGAATTTGCTTATTCGTAATCAGCACTTGTTCAGAACTTGTAAGCACTAAATAACCTACTAATTACTACAGCACTCAACCTTCCTCATTACCTAGAGGAAAACAGTTTTGGTACTTACTTTCCTCACTTCCTTAGTGAAAAACAGCTCTTGTACTCACTTTCCTCACTTATCTAGAGGAAAATAGTTTTTTATTCAGGCATGTCCAAGGGTCAACTCCCAGTGTTCTCTCCCATCTATCTGATGAATCTGGGCATCTTGGGGCAATGTAGAAATTGCCTCATGTACACAGACAACCCTCTCCTCCTACCACCCAACACTACAACCTGTGAGAGATGCACTTATCTAGCCAAACTAGGTAAAGCTCTCTCCAATCAAGACTGAACTTGACAGTCAAGAGGAGAAGGTAAACACTTGCACCACACTACACTCATCAGTCTCATTAAATCTACACCACCAAAATCCACACATAGAAACACAAAAACATTCGCGGAGGCTCTCAATAATAATCTGCTCAAGCAACAGAGACCTCCAAAGCAGAAATGCAAGCAACCTCCACCCCCCACCCCCAACACAACCCGAATGACACACAGCCCGCAGACTCAGTGTGCCACTCAACCACAGCCAAGAAGGCAAAACATACCCAACACACTAGTCATAGGTGACTATAGTCAGGCACACTGATGTCCCACTCACCAGGCTAAACAAGGAGAAGGTTACTGTCAGCTGCCTGTCGGGTGCCAGGATTCGCCACATAACCCACGCACTCAGGTCACTCCACAACAAGTACAAATAGGACTGTCATTGTCCATGTTGGTGTGAACGACCCGAGATGTACAGTACAGTTTTGTACCTACCATAAATGTAGATGTTCGAAGATCCACATTGCTGCAGTCATAACCTGTGGGTAGTCCGCTGTCCTCGGTCGGCCCGAATACCAAAGTGTTAGGCTGGCGTCGGTCATGGTCGCTTAGAGCGGACGTCAGTATGCCGTGGTACTAAAGCGCATGACCGACGTCATATCCTCAGTCTTTCTTGCCCCAGATGTCAGAAGGCCCTAAAAAGAAAGGCCATAGCCAAAAAAGGAAAACATCCAACCACCCATGTACAACCCATATCTACAACCCAAACCACACAACCACCCCAAACTACAGTGGGGAAGGAGGGAGGGAAAATTGGACTGCAGCAATGTGGATCTTCGAACATCTACATTTATGGTAGGTACAAAACTGTACTATGTTCTTCACCTCACATTGCTGCAGTCATAACATGTGGGTAGAATCCCAAAGCAAAGGTAAAGGGAGGATGGCAAAATCATAAAGCATTGAGAGCTGCTAACATGCCCTGCAAAACTGCAGTGGCAAACCCAGCCCTAGATTTTGAATAAAGAGGGAGATGATAATGTTTAGAAAAAGTGTGCACTGAACTCAAAGTAGCTGCCTCCAAAATATCTTTAGTAGCTACACCCCTCAGAAAAGCAGTAGAAGTGGCAGTAGCCCTAGTGGAATGAGGCCCGATTCCAGCCGGAATCTCCTTACCATGATGAGAACAAAAAGCAATACAATGACCAATCCACTTAGAAATAGTTTGTTTAGAAACAGGTTTCCCCTGAGAACCTAAAGCAAAAGAAACAAACAACTGTTGAGACTGTCTGAACCCTTTAGTTCTGCTCAAATAATAACGCAACTGCCTGTGAATATCCAAAGAGTGCAAAATCTTTTCCCCTTTATTTTGGGGATCAGCATAAAAAGTAGGCAAATGAATAGACTGGTTCAAGGCCACATTTGAGACCACTTTAGGCATGAAAGTAGGGTTAGTACGCAAAGAGACCCTGTCCTTATGAAATATTAGGAAGGGTTCAACTGCCATTAGAGCCTGTAATTCAGATACCCTTCTAGCAGACATAATGGCCAACAAAAAAGCTGTCTTCCAAGACAAAAACTTCAACTCAGCTGTAGCTGCAGGTTCAAAAGGAGATAAAGTGAGTTTCTCCAACACAAAATTGAGATCCCAGGAAGGAGTAGGAGCTCTACGTGGGGGTCTTATGTTCTTTGCCCCTCTAAGAAATTGCTTGAACAAAGGATGAGAGAATAAAGGTGGGTCACAGTCATAGTGAGCAGAAATGGCTGCAGCATGAACTTTTACAGAGGAGAAAGACAAACCTTTGTCTAGTAATTCTGTAAGATACTGAAGTGAAACACTCAAATTAGGTACTGAAACATCAAAGCACTTTGCTTTGCTCCAAAGAAAAAATCTCCTCCATTTATCAGCATAAACCTTCCTTGTACTAGGCCTTCTGGCCTCCAAAATAACATTCAAAACTTGTTGAGGAAGCTGCGACCCTCCAGGGTCTAAAACAGAATCTACCAGGCTGTCAGATGCAGGGACTGTATCCCGACATTGAGGAAATGATTGCCTGCCTGGGACAAAAGGTGTGGACTTGATGGCAAAGGCCAAGGAGGCTCCTGTACTAAACTCCTCAGAAGATGGTACCAGTGCTGACGTGGCCAATCTGGAGCTATAAGAATCATGGAGGGTTTGTCCCGTCTGACCTTCAAGAGCACCTAGGGAAGAAGAGGCAGAGGAGGAAAGGCATAGACGTGAAGATTGTTCCAACTGAATGATAGAGTATCCACTTTCCAAGCTTTTGGATGAAACATCTTTGTGCAAAACTTTGGCAGCTGGAAATTTAGTGGAGAAGCGAACAGATCTATGTCTGGAGTCCCCCAAATCACTGTCAACTGTCGAAATACAAGAGGATCCAACTTTCACTCGTGGGGATCCACCATCTGTCTGCTCAAAACATCCGCTAAGGAGTTCTGTGCTCCTGGCAGAAACCTTGCCTGAAGAGTGAGGTGCAAACTGAGAGCAGTGTCCCACAAAATCATAGCCTGCCTGCAAAGTGGGTACGAATGGGTTCCCCCTTGCTTGTTGATGTACCACATGACAGTTGTGTTGTCTGTTTGAATCAACACTTGTCCTGGGTGAAGTAGATCTTTGAAGGCCATCAATGCAAATTGGACTGCTAACATCTCCTCCATGTTGATATGCAAATGTTGAAGTCTGGCAGGCCACGTGTCTTGAACCCATTTTCCATTGAGGTGTGCTCCCCAAGCCTTGTCCGAGGCATTTGTCGTTAAGATCTGACTCGCCTCTGGTCGGGTCACAGAGAGTCCCTTGTTTAGGTGACATTCCTGAGCCCACCACAAAAATTCCTTTTGAATGCAAGGTATTATCTGAATGACAGTGTCCAAATCGTGGCAGTGTTGAGTCCATACACTCTTGAGATACCACTGTAACTTCCTCATATGCAGTTTGGCATTGGGAAGCACCAGAATACAAGATGCCATGAACCCCAAGGCTTGAAGGACTGTCCTTGCAGTCAGCCTGGACAGAAGAGACAATTGTTGGAAGTAAAGGGTAAGATTTCTTTTCCGGGGTCAAAAACGCCATCTGAGAGGCTGTATTCAGTCTCACACCCAGAAAGCACATGTCCTGAGAGGGTACTAGACTGGACTTTATTTCGTTCACAGAATACCCTAGGCACCTTAACACTGCCATAACATACTGAAGATGGTGAAGTAGCTTGTCTTTGTCTTGAGCAAGAATCAGGCAATCGTCCAAATAAGGATAAATTTGTATTCCTCTTAACCTTAAGAAGGCTATCACCGGAGCCAGAACCTCTGTGAATACCCTGGGTGCAGTAGATAAGCCAAAGGGCAATGCAGAGAACTGATAGTGTAAAGTCCCAGCCCGAAAACGCAGGAATCTCCTGCAGCTTGGCCTGATAGGAATATGAAGATAAGTCTCCTTGAGATCCAGAGTTACCATCCTGTGATCTTTGCCTAACATAGGTAGAAGTTGTTGCAAAGTCAACAATTTGAATTTTGGAATGTCCAGGTATGTGTTGAGAATAGACAAATCCAGAATTGACCTCCAGTGTCTCCTTTCTTTGGTACAAGAAACAGGACAGAATAAAATCCTAGGCCCACCTCTGATGGAGGAACCTGCTGGATAGCTCCCATTTGAAGAAGTAAAGAAATCTGTTTGTGAGCCTCTGCCCTTTGCTGAGGAGGAACGTCTGGCATGCCTTTGAAAGGGGGCAATGTGTGGAAATAAAACTTGTAGCCTCGGTTTATAATGTCCAACACCCATTTGTCCTGGGTGACAAAAAGCCAATTTTGCCTGAAAAGTGCCAACGTTCCTCCCAGAGGAGCTGCCAGACAGGAAGGATCTGGCAGCTGAAGATGCAGGTCATTGGGTCTGTTTACGAAAGGACTGGCCCCTGCCCTCACCTGTAGACTGTGCAGGGGAACTCCACGTCCTAGGCCTAAAAGAACCCTGTGCATGAGCTCTGCCCCTACCACGTCTAGATCTGCCCCTAGACTGTAAATCAGAAGAAGGGTAAGCCCATCCCTTAGTAGGCCAATTTCTGCTAAACCTAGGGGGCTGCACCTGTAAAAAAATCTTTAACAGTCTGCATAGACTTAGCTTTGTCCTCCATTTTCTTCAAGACTGACTCCACAGGAGAACCAAACAAGACTTCAGACTGAAGGGGAGCATCCAAAATTCGAGCTTTAACATGCTCTGACAAGTTCTGATCCTTAAGCCATGCATGCCTACGAATAACTGATCCAGTGGCAGCCACCCTGGAAGAGGCCTGCAAAGCATCAAAACCACACTGCAAAGAATGCTTACCCACCTGATCAGAGGCATGAACCAAATCCTCTAATTCTTTACACTCTATGCCCTCTGCTAAAGCATCCACCTTAGATCTCAATTGACTAAGAAGAAAATTCTGGTACTTCAGCATATGAAACTGGCAATTTAAAGCCCTCATTGCAAGAGTGGAAGAGGTATACACTTTTTTACCCCACCTATCCAGAGCTCTAGAGTCCTTATCCATGGGAACTGGATTCTTTACAACAGAAGCCCTGACACCCTTAGGTCCCTGGCTAATAGTTTCTGGGTCAGCCCTAGGGCTCTTATACAAATATTTATGAGCCTCTGGCACCCTGTAATACCTGTCTGGCTTAACCGGGGCAGGAGGCAAAGAGTCTGGATTAAGGGAAGCCTCAGAGAAAACATCCTGTACAACATCCAAAACCGGAGGTATAGCCAAGGGCCTATGTTGTGGTAAAAACAAAAATTCCCTAAGCCTCTTTCGGGAATCTGAGAAATCCTGACCTTCCCATTTGAAATGCTCCCTCATAGAATGCAGGGTTTCTGAAAAAGAAAAATCCTCAGGAGGGGAAGCAGAGGGACTAGAATCCTCTGCGTCAGAATCAGAATAAGGGGGAAAATCCTGAATGTCTTCAGCCGAAGATTCTGAATAATCTGAAGAATGTTCCAATCCTTCCACCTCTGGCTCCACCCTAGGCCTCTTATCTGGAGGGGGCATAGAACCTCTAATCAAGGTAATTAAATCTTCTGCCAATTTAAGCATGTGTTTTTTAGGCACAGAACCTGCAGAACTAGGACTGACGCCAGAGGAAGAAAAACCAGGTCTAGCCTTTGAAGGTACCTTAGAGACAGAGGGAGAAGGCCTAACCACCTTATGCAAGGAAGGGAGTACAGCAACCTGAGAGGCCCCCTCGGCCTGACCGGACTGCCACATCTTGCAAAACTAAAAGTTCCCCCTGAGACTCAACTGAAACCTCGGCCGGATCCACAGACTCCACCGTGGTTTCTAAAGAACCGGCGTCCGGAACGGACGACTCATCCTGCTTGGATTTCAAAGATTTCTCTTTACGCTTCTTCGCGGTAGCGGGCGTCGGAGGATCCGACGGCATATTGTAATTACACCGCTTACCGAAGACAAGCCTAGCACAATCTAACCTACGTTTAATGGTGCGCTTATTAAATTTAGCACAGCGACACCCGACTCACGCCGTGCTCAGGCCCCAAACAAGGAATACAAAGAGAGTGGTAATCCCTATGAGGTATCTGTTTCCCACAAGAAATACAATTATTCACTTTTTCTGACATCCGGATTTAACTGAGGCAAGAAAAGACAAAAATATTCCCCAACGGGGTACTTAGCCCAACTTGGTCTTCGGTCTGAAACTCAGAATACGAAAATTTCAGGACGCCGAACGGCACTTGCAAACGCTGCTTCTGCTTCGGACCATGCGGCAAGAAAGACTGAGGATATGACGTCGGTCATGCGCTTTAGTACCACGGCGTACTGACGTCAGATCTAAGCGACCATGACCGACGCCAGCCTAACACTTTGGTATTCGGGCCGACCGAGGACAGCGGACTACCCACAGGTTATGACTGCAGCAATGTGAGATGAAGAACATCTCCCTGGACTACATGAAAAGAGACATGGAAGAGCTCTCCGATCTTGTAGCCTAGGCAGTTACGACCCTAGCCCTGAGTAGCATTCTGCCATCACCCAGAATGATGCCACAGTACTAGGGCAAAATGATTGACTTCAACAATTGGCTAAGGTTCTAGTGCCATTCTAAAAGGGATCCAGTATCGGTCTGCCTGGGATGACATGGTTGACAGACCACAATGCTTTGCCAGAGATGGCCCGCACCTGTCACCCCTGGGATTCCAAATACTGGTGCCCCTATAGTGCCTTTTTTAGGTAAGGTTCAAATGACAAATTCACCACCGTAACAGGAAAAGGCAAGCAAAAACTGAGGGTGATGCTACTCAATGCTAGAAGTCTAAATCTCAAAATGCACTCACTCGAGGCACTCCTCAAAATGAAGAACATAGATATCTGTGCAGTGACTGAGACCTGGTTCAAGGCTCCAGAGAGCATCCCTACACTACCAGGCTATAACTCATACCACACTTATCAGCCATGTAACCTGGACCGGAACACCAAAGGTGGAGGTGTGTCCACATTCATTAAGGATATCCACACCTCCAGGCCAGTTGTTCGGCATAATGCAGTCGAGGTTATCCAAGTGCAACTAACTCTGGGCAAAACTGCAATCCAGATTGTAGCTTGCTACAGATCACCCACTATGCCCCAGGATTCCCATTCCTCTTTTCTTGATGTACTGGAAAATATTAGAGTTCAACCAAACACCCTAACAATGGGCGATTTCAACTACCCCACCATTAACTGGGAAACTACTCATGTACCAACTCCTTCGCTCAACGCTTTCTGGAATTCATAAACTCCAATGCCCTGGATCAACTTATCCAAACCCCCACCAGGGGCAACAATATCCTAGATCTAGTCATTACCAACATGAGTGACCGGTGTTCCACACCTTAAGTCAATGCCTCATTGGTCCGATCAGACCATAAGCTAATTACCCTAGATATCCACATCCTGCCCCCCCCCCCCCAATTAAGGAAAACATGGTAAAAAATTTCTCCAAAGCCAACTTCATGCTTCTTAAGACAGAAGTGGTGAACTTCATGACACCCATGAAGATGGACAATACAGTTACGACTACTGAATCCTACAAAATTGCTCTTTATAAGCACTTACATGAGTGTATGGATCGTGCTATCCAAAACAGAACCAAGATGCTATCCTCCAAAAAATTGAAGCCAATCTGGTGGTCCCCTGCCATAAACAAACTGTACAACAGAAGGAAGAAACCGTTGCAAAAGAGTAAAATCCCATGACTGGAGGAGGTCCCTGGTCAGCCTCAGTAAGAAGCTGCGATCCCTGATAAAATCCTCCAAAGCTAGTTACGAAAACAAAATCACCACTGATTCTAAAGACAAACACAAAGCATTCTATAGCTTGGTCAAGAATCTCAATGGCAACACTCAGATCTGCTCTGAGTTACAGCACAATGGCACTAAACATACAGACCCAACTGATATGAACAACATCCTGATGGATGGGCTCTTTAGGGGGTGAGAGGGGGGTAAAGTTAGCACTGAACCTATCTCTATACTGGAAGAATGCAAAGTTCCTGTAATCACGGCTGCAAAGATAAAAAACACTCTCTCCAAAGCCAAGAACACAGCATCTATGGATGGATTATATGGAAGATCGTAGGTTTACCCCAGGGATCATCCCTGTATCACTGCTGGACAGAGGTACGGCAAACTAATGGGTATAGTTTTCTTCAACCTAAGGGGTGGTGAAAGCCACACAACTCTGGCTAGGCTTATAAATGCCCTAGGGCAGATAGCCTAGTATGAACCTATCTATGGGACCAGACAACATCCCAGGCTACGTTTTACACGAACTACAGAACGAAGTGGCACCCCACCCAAGTACCATGTTCAATCATAGCCTCACCTCAGGCTTTGTGCCTGCTGAATGGCGCACAGTGACGGTTATCCCACTCCACAAGGGGGGAGCCACCATGGACCCCGGGAACTACCACCCCATTAGCCTGACGAGCCTGGTCTGAAAGGCCATGGAACTTATAAACAAAGACATTGGTAATCTCCAAGCTCTGGACCCCACCCAGTTCGGGTTTGTAAAAGGCAAATCATGTCTTCTTTGAAGCAGTCACCAAAGCCGTAGACAAGGGTAAGGTGGTTCACACAGCCAATCTAGATCTTGCCAAGGCTTTCAACACCATCCCCCACTCTGGAATTATAGATAAACTCCCTAAACTAGGTATAAATCCCTACGTCACAAGATGGGTTGCCAACTGGCTCATTGACAGAACCCACACTGTGGAAGTAGCAGACTCCAAATCCGACTTCAGACCAGTGACAAGTGGAGTACCACAGGGTTCAGACCTGGGTCCTCTCCTGTTTGTTATCTACTTCTCTGAAGTACAGGCTAACACAGAAGGTCTTTGGCTAACGAAGTTCGCAGATGACTGCAAACTAGGAGCCATAATCCAAACTCCTAACGATGTGCACATCCTACCAAAGGGCCTCACTGAGACAGATGCCTGGCGTCAAAGCCATGGCCTCAAGCTCAATGCCAAAAAGTGCATGGTCATCCCCTTTGGCAAAAACTCTGTACCCATGAACTACAACATAGGTGGTAGTATACTTAACACCGAAAGTGTGATGAGAGACCTTGGGACACAGGTGGACAGAAGTCTCTCCTTTGATAATCACATTGCCACAGTAGTAAGGAAATCCTTCTACGTGGCACACCTCATCACAAAAGGTTTCTCATCCAGGAAAAAAAAAAAAATGAGGTCATTGTTCCCCTCTACTCACTCATTAGACCCATTATAGAGTACAAAGCCCCTTTTGGTATGTACCTCACAAGACATCTGCAACAACTGGAAAGGCCGTAGAAATACCTCACAAAGAGGATTACTGGCCTCAAACAGTTGCCCTATGCAGACTGCCTCAAAAAACTTCAGCTTTACTCCGCCGCATATCGCCTACTCAGAGGTGATCTCTGCCTAACATACAAAGCTATGTCAAACTCAGAGCTGTTGGACATGCTCCATTTAAAGAAATCCCAATCCCTCTGAGCTACATGCTCTAGGGACCTAAACCTTGTCACCACAACAAAAACAGAACATGCCGGAGGGATAGATTCCTGTCCCAGAGACTTCCCATCCTCTGGACTACCTAGATATATCAAACAAAGCTCCTCATTAGCACTCTTCAAGAAAAATCTTGATGAAAGGATGGGAAATAGGAAATTCACCCCGGGGATCACCTCTGTGGCTCTACTAGACAGTGGAACAGGAAAAAAATTTTCTTGGGTGGCAAAAGCCAGGGTACCTTTTTTTGCTGGGCTTGTATAGGCCCCAGGGTCGATAGCCTAGTATCTACCTATGAACCTATGTCTGACAATCCCACTTCTCCTTGGCTAACCTCTTTCTCTGTATACTCCCCTGTACTTCCTCATGCCACCACCAGGTCTCCTTGTCCTCCTTCCTCTGTGCAGAAGTCACACCAAGCCCCATTCTACTCATCTCCCTTACCAGCTCGGATGTAGTGCCCCAGATATTTGCTAACTCCACCACTGTCTGTCTTAACTCTTCCCTGAACTCAATCTCACAATCACCCTTTCTCAGTATCCACCATTTGATCCATGGTGCTGCCCTCACATTCCTCCCCCTCATCTTGATCACAGTCATCCCATAGACCAACCTTCCATGCTGCCTAACTACACTTTCCCCTGTCACCACTTTACAGTTACCAATCCCCTTCAAACAGGGTCACCTGCATAATCCACCTGTGTACATCTTCCTCCACTCTTGTATGCCACCCTATGCCCATCGGTCTTGTAAAATTATGTATTCACCACACCAGTGTCCAACCTCTGTTGCAAACTCCACCACCATCTCACCCTCTGCATTCCTATGCTTAACACCATAACTACACATCACTTCTGCATCCCCTCTGTCCCCTTCAACATGCCCATTGAAATCTGCTCCAATCACCACTCACTCACCCTTGGGTACACCCATCACCACTTCATCTAACCACAGCAAAGTAAGTCTGTCGCATCCATCACACATGCAATTAGCGGAGCATATGTACTAACAACTGTTCAACATTACACCATCAATTCCCAGCCTCCTGAACATCATTCTACCCAACATTCTTATCACCTCCACAAACACTCTTGGCATAATGTTCCTTCAGGTTAACCCCTACACCATTTCCCCTCCCTTACACACTATGGTAGAACTATTTGTACCAGACTCAGATATACACAGCTGTACACCCTTTCCATCTGTTCTCTGGCACATACAATATATCCACCTTTCCTCTGTCCAGCATATCAGCTGGCTGTCTCCATACCAGTCTTACTCAACTTTAACAGTTCCTACCCTCGCTACCACACACCTAGCCTTTCACCTCTATGCCTGCCATATGAGCATCAGACATCCTCCAGGGTATGTCTGTGAATGCAAAGGCTACTTGCACTACCAAATGAACTGTTACAGCAATATGAAGAAAGTGTCACTAATTGTTGACCATAGTCCACCATATATGTGCGTTGTCCTACAGATGTCCTGCCCTAACAGGCTGACATCACTGAGCAGCAAAACTCATTAAAGTGTGCCAAAATGACACAGAAAAGAACTGTACAGCAGGTATTACCTGTGCATATGTATGTGTGGGTAGGTGTACCTGGCTGCCTCATAACAATTGACACGGGATGCAAAATGTCAGGTGAATAAGCTGTAAATATTGTACACGTCTGTAACTTTAGTTTCTGTGCATCTCTGTGCATCCAACAGGGTTGCACCTATACAGCTACTGGTTGTCTCATTGCCCTGAAACAGACATGGGTAGTATAACAAGCATGAGTATCGCACTGAAATTGTAGAGGTAGCCAAAGTACAGTTGTGTACACTTACCATAAATGTAGATGTTAAGTGTGTATTCACTGTTGCAGTCATCACCTGTGGGTTATCCCTGCTGTGGTAGACCTCAGTCGGCCCGAATACCAGAGTCAATGTTTTTTTGTGTCAGCTGCCATCGCCTGTAGTCTGATGTCAGATCATCAGTGCTATTAAGCAAGGCAGCCAACATCATTACATCAGTTATTCTTGCCCTAACCCATCAGAAGCACAAGGAACCAAGGAAAACTGATCCTAGTGGCCAAAAGCCACGGTAAAAAGGTTATGTCCCCCTAGGGGAAGATGCTAAATGAGGGATGGAGGGAGGGAAACCAGGACTGCAACAGTGAATACACTAACATCTACATTTATGGTAGGTGCACACAACTGTACTATGCTCTTTGTGTTTCACTGCTGCAGTCAATCACCTGTCAGAGGATTCCCAAAGCTGAGGAGAGGGCAGGAAGGAAAGGTTAGAGTCCTAGGCATGGGTCAGCAGGCCCTGTAGAACTGCAGAAACAAACCCTGCCCTAGACTTAGAAAATAAAGAGGTAGGTGGTAATGCTTCGTAAAGGTATGGACAGAGGTCCAGGTGGCAGCTTCCAAGATGCCCCTGGTGGGGACTCCTCTGAGGAAGGCTGTGGAAGTGGAGACTGCCCTAGTGGAATGGGTATGGACAGACTTGGGGGGGGGGGGGATTCCCATGTAGTCTGTAGCAAAAAAGGATACAATGGGATATCCATTTGGAACTTGTTTGTTTGGAAATGGGCTTCCCTCTGCCCCAGGTGCAAAGCTGACAAGTAGTCTGTTTTTTTGAAAGGTTTAGTATGGTCCAGATAGTATCAGGAGTTGCCTGTGCATGTCTAACGAGTGTAGAATTATTTCCTCCTTGTTTTGAGGGTTGGGAAACAACGTGGGTAGGTGTATGGCCTGGTTGACAGTCACATCAGATATCACCTTGGGCATAAATGAGAGGTTAGTCCTCAGGGAGACCCTGTCTGCATGGAAAATGATGAAGGGCTCAACAGCCATGAGAGCCTGAAGCTTTGAGACCCTTCTGACTGAGGTGATAACTAGTAGGAAGGCAGCCTTCCAGGAGAGGTATTTCAATTCTGTATAAGCAGCAGGTTCAAAAGGAGGTAAGGTTAGTTTTTCTAGAACATTCAGATCCCAAGGTGGCGTGGGAGGCCTTCTGAAAGGTCTGATATTAGAAATCCCTCTGAGGAATTGATTAATCAAAGGATGAGAGAAGAGGGGTGGGTCTGAATCATAGTGGGTAGAAATGGCTGAGGCAAGGATTTTCATAGAGGAGAAAGAGAGGCCACTATTGAGCAACTCGACTATGTAATCCAAGATAAGAGGAAGGGAAGGATGGGAGGTACTGGCCCCTTTGGAGTGGCTCCAGGAGCAGAATCTTTTCCATTTCCCTGTGTAGGATTTTCTGGTGCTGGGCCTTCTGGCCCCTGTGATGTCTAGGACCCATTTACTTAACAGGGATTCCCTATTAGCTTTTAAGGTACAAGCCATGCTGAAAAATGGAGAGTCTGGGTGCAGTATCCTCCCCTTCCCCTGGGTCAAGAGGTCAGAGATCATGGGAAACTGCTTGGGGGGCTGTAAGGTCAGGCTGGGCAGTAAGGGGTACCAATGCTGTCTGGGCCAATCTGGAGCAATGAGGATGGCCTTTGGTCTCTCCTCCTTTATTTTGATCAGTACATTGGGAATAAGAGACAGAGGAGGGAACACGTACACAGAGGGAGTTCCAGGGGAAGGTCAAAGCATCCACCTTCCACACTAGGAGGGGATACTCCCTGGTACAGAACTTTAGCAGCTGGTGGTTGAGGTGCGAGGCAAAAATATACACTTCCAGAGTCCCCCATTCCTGAGTGATTTGCAGAAAGATTTCCCTGTGGAGCTGCCATTCGTGGGGGTCCAGTAAGTTTCTGCTTAGGTGGTCTGCCAGGGTGTTACTGACCCCTGGTAGGTATTGGGCAATTAGGTGTAGACCCATGAAGGTGGCTGTAAGCCAGAGACTCATGGGTAACCTGCACAGGGGATAAGATTGTGTCCTCCCGTTTGCTGATAAATGAACACCACAGTAATGTGGTATAAGAAAAACCCTTGGCCTGAGATAGGGTTTGAAAGATGTCAGAGCCTTTTGTACTGCCATCATTTCTTTCTGACTGATGTGCAAGTGAAGTTGCTGGGCATCCCAAAGACCTTGGGTGCACCTGCCTGCTAGGTGAGCAGGTCAAGCAAACAGTGAGGCATCGGTGGTGATGGACTGGCCGGTAGGGCAGAGGATAAAGGGAAGACCCTTGATACTGGTACAGGCCACTACCCACCAGAGGAACTCGACCCTTATACAAGGGATCAGAGGGAGAGAGGTCTCTAGGGACAGAGTGCAGGCACTAAAAGTTCTTTAGATACCACTGGAGTTCTCTTGTGAAGCCTGGCCAAAGGAATGAGAAGGATGCAAGATGCCATGTATCTCACGGCTTGCAGGAACATCCTCGCGGTGAGGGGACTTCTGGAAGCCAGCTAGGTAAAGTAGAGAGGCAGGAAGCTCTGCTTTTCTGGGGACAGGAAGGCCATTTGGGATGCTGCGTCTAGCAGAGCTCCCAAGAAAACGATATTAAATGGTTGGATGTTGCTTTGATTTCTTCTCGTTGATGGTGAACCCTAGGGAAGTTAGGAGTGTGATTTGACAAAGAGAAGGCCTTGGAGTAGCTTTTCTTTTCACTCTGCCTGAATGAGGCAGTTGTCCAGGTAAGGGTAAATCTGTATATTGCTTTGTCTGCAGAATGCTATGGCCAGGGCCAAGCATTTGGTGAATACTCTGGGTGCAGTAGATAAGCCAAAGGGCATCGCAGAGAACTGAAAGTGTTGAGAGCCTGCTCTGAAGCGCAGGAATTTCCTGCAAGAGTCCTTGATGGGGATGTGGAGGTAGGCATCTTTTGGGTCTAGGGTCACTAGCCAGGCATTTTTTGTTAGCATAGGCAGCAGCTGCTGCAAAGTTAGCATTTTGAATCTGGGGACCACCAGGGCGGTGTTCAGAAAAGATATATCTAGGATGGGGTGCCAAGTGCCCTCTTTTCTGGGAACAAGGAATAGTCTGGAATAAAATCCTTTGCCTGTTTTATCTGAAGGGACAGGTTCCATTGCCCCCTGGGATACGAGAGTTTGTACCCGTTTCAATGCCTCTGCCCACTAATTTGGAGGTAAGTCTAGGTACCCTCTTGGAATTGTGAGTGCGCCGACAGAGAATTTGTATCCCTGAAGAATAATCCATAGGACCCATTGGTCCTTTGTTACAGAAAGCCAATTGTCTTTGAAGAAAGAGAGCCTTCCTCCGAGTTTTTGGTGAGAGAAGGGAGAGCGGGGAGGGGGAGGTCATTGGGAGTGTTTGCCATTGGCTGAGAATTCCTTGCCTTAGAGATGGAGCTGATTCATTGTTTGCTTCTCTGCTGGCCCTGGGATAGAGGCCTGGATGGTCTGTCCCTGCGGGGCTTACCTTGGCCCTGTCTACTAGGTGTAGGGAAGGCCCAGTGCTTAGAGGGAAAGTTCCTGCTGAACCTGGGAGGTTGAACCTGAAAGAAATCTTTTACCATTTGCATAGATTTTGCTTTGTCTTTCATCTTTATAAGCACCTCTTCTTCATAGGTGCATAGGTTAGTACTAGGCTAACTGCCCTTGAGAGTCATTTTAAGCCTAGCCAATTATCCATTGTGAGACACAAACCCTGCACCTTGTGTTTGTAAGGCAAATACCTTAACCATTAGGCCACTCTCCCAACCCTCCTTCTCTGCTTTTTCCCCAAACAAGGTCTCCTTATCTAGGGGTGCATCAATAAGCTTAGACTGGACATAATCAGGGAGAGGCTGTTCCTCCAGCCATGCATGTCTCCTAATAACATATCATGTTACTGCTGCCCTGCTCTGCTAACTCTTTTGAATTAGCACAGTCAGGAAAGGAAGCAAATTTTCTGTTTTAATAGTTTCAAAGTGTGTTGTTGATATTTCAACATATGGAACTGACAAATGAGTGCTCTGATAACTAAGGTGTATACTTTTTTGCCCCATCTGTCCAGAGCTCTGGAGTCCTTGTCAGAACGAAGAGGATTCTTGGCAGAACTAGTCTTAGCTCCTTTTGGTCCCTGTGTAATGACCTCTGGGTCTGCAGCAGAATTTCTGTACAGGTATTTGTGAAAATCAGGTACTCTGTAGTACCTGTCAGGTTTACTGGGCGCATGAGGGAGGGCGTCAGGGGCCAAGCTGGATTCATGGAAAACATCATCCATCACATATAAAATGGGGGAGGGGTGTTGGAGCAGTAGCAAGATGGTGGCTAGAAGCAGATTTCCTAGGCGTGGCCTGGCTTCTAGGCCTGAGAGAATCCCATCGGAATGAGAGAAACTGTAGTCGGAAGAAAAAACGTTGGGTTTCTGTCTAGATTCGGTAGTGTGAAAGGCCTCCTCAGAAGCCAGTGCCTGTGTCGTGGCTCCAGACCAAACAAGGAAGAGACAACCAGAGGCTCGGAAGACAAAGAAGACTTCTGCTGCATACTGGACTCCGAATGGGTCTCGGTACAGGCCTGCGTAGATATCGAATTGGGCATCAGGGGCTGTGAAAGCGCCTCACTGAATTCTGGAGAACTGACAACCTGCTTAGCTGTAGCATAGTCAGAAGGCTTAGCCTCGTGTGGTCTGCCTCTATCTTTATCTCTGTTTTTTTGGAATGTCCACAGATTGTTGGCTGATGGACACCATATCGGAATGCAAATATGGAACACGAAAATAACTGTCTACAAAAAGAGCTCTACGGCAAAAGGTTATCGCATTAAAGAGGGCACAGAACCGGCAACGAGGGACATCGTGGTTTGAGCCTAAACAAGTGACGCAGTAAGAATTGAAGTCTCTGTGTGGGTTCTGCTTTCCACAGGCGAGACCATTTTTTTACTTTTTCAGACATCGGTTAGTGCAAGAAAAAGGGATCCTCAACAGGGTACATAGCTTTAGACGTTTTCAGATGAAATTCAACTTCTGGTAGCGACTGACCTACACTCGTGCGGACTGCATCTGCTACGGGCTCCATGACAAGAAAGACTGATCTAATGACGTCAGCTGCCTTGCTTTATAGCACTGACGACCTAATGTCAGACTACAGGCAATGGCAGCCGACGCAAAAATAACATTAACTCTGGTATTCGGGCCGACCAAGGGCTACCACAGTAGGGATAACCCACAGGTGATGACTGCAACAGTGAAACATGAAGAAAATTTGTGTTCTGACCCTGTGTCCATGCCTACTACAAACAGATATATAACCACCCACATAGCTGTATGGCCTCAGCAATACCTTACTTGAAAACCCATCTCCACCAAAGTAGAGAAAACCCCTTTGCTGGACAGCAGCAATGCACAGAGGACATAATTTGATGATATAATGGTTGTAGAGGGAAAAGCAGGTGCAGGCACCAATTGGGTGGCATATCAATCTTTGTTTGAATGAGCATATTAGGTCACAGGTGCATTACTGTAAGGCTAACTAGGAGTACAAATTGGACACACCCACTAAGGGCAATCACAAGGCTATCTTAAACATCTGCCATCTCAGTGGCACTAACCCAACCCACCCTGTAATGGTGGTCAATCACAGCACATACACTCACACACACACACACACACACACACACACACACACACACACACACACACACACACACACACACACCATAGCTACAGCCAACCTGCTGCAGACAGGTTTAGGGAAAATATCACCCCCCTGGATCACCATCAGTAAAGGTGGATATGCACAGCACACACACCCCTCCCCTCATCATCATGGATCAGGTGCAAACTGCCTAATCAAAGTTAACAAAAGCAAGTCCCCTTGGGGCCTGATAACATTCCTGTCTGCATCCTACATGAACCCAGACATATGCTTCCAGCTCCATTACACACCGTATGCAAGCAAAGCCTAAGCACCACTGACATCCCATCTGCAAGGAACACAGCCACTGTTCTCCCTCTACACAAACGTGAATGATGAATGGTGGTTTATGCAATATACTGGCCCTCATTGGGGAACCAGGACACATCAGGACCAGGAGTACAATGCATGTTCATACACTGCTGCCAGGTACAGGGGTATTGTGTTTGTAAGTGGTGGCTAATGATTGTCCAGAGTTCTTTACAGAGCCAGCACATGCATATGGACCATGTCGGAGGTCCTGTGATGTGTTTTCCTGTGTATGCCTTCCAGCTGCCATGCAGCGGCAAATGCCTTACACCAATGCTAAGACAGCAGCCATCACAGAACCTGAAACCTTAAACTATGCCATCCTTTCTGGCCGTAGATGGCAAAATCTGCAGGAGCTGACTGCCCTGTCAGAAAAGCTCTTCCACAGAGTGAACGTGTTGGGCCACCATGGATGCACATGAGATCAGGTCAGGCATAGAGCAAGTGACCTGATACATCAAGCCCAGCAAAGGGCTGCTGCTGTAGCAAGGGGCTGTACTGCTACCTGTGGGGGGGCAGCCGCACAGGTCCAACTTAGGTGACAGAGGAGCTCCTTGCCAACCTTGGGGTATCCCCCACACAAACTCAAACACAGGAAACGGCAGTTGTGGAAGTGGGTGGCACCCAGGCAACAGGCGAGGAGCATCCAACTAAGGCCAAAGTGCACATCAATGTAATGAGGTAGCATTTAAACCGTCTTCTACAGAGTCTCTAGATGCATACATCAGTGCAAAATGGATTAGTGGATGGGGTGTAGTAATGCACACAAGTGCACCACATATATGGTGAAGGACAGCAAATTGTGTAATATCATAGTGTGTACTGTATCTGTGCAGAAACGTAGCATTCATCTTGTACCAATGCCTAATGTGACAATACCTCTCCCTCATAACTACACAAGACCCTCTGATCTGCATATGGGACAGCAGCCTGAACCCAGTAAGTAATGGGTTTCCCTGTTGTGGCTCACCAGTACCTCAGGCATGACAAAGTTAATATATGTGAACATGCACACAACTGTTACACTCAGCCATCTGTTAATATCTGCATGTTCACCTGTGGTGGTGTTTACTGCATTGCACGGTGGATATGACAGGGCCATTTGGTAATATCTGCATGTTCACCTGTGGTGGTGTTTACTGCATTGCACGGTGGTTATGACAGGGCCTATTTGCAGATGATGTCACATATCTGTAGCATACCTCACAGCCTATCATTGCAGGACACCTGGACAAAGACCGACAAAATGGGGGGACAAAGGCCCAAAACTATGGTCACATTTTAGAAATAAGTAGTATACAGTGCATAATGGTGTACACACCTGTTAGAATGCCAGGTATTTGTGACATACAAAAAGAGTACACTAGACCAGTTTAAAATACTGCCAAACTTTCATGTGACCTATAACCTGTAATTCAATTGTAAAGCAAACAAATTTGTTAAGGGAACAATAATGACATGTAATAGTACAACAACCTAGATGCAGGTGTGTGCACATGAAGCTAGTATTGTGGTGAAGCAGCTATCAATATAACTACAGAAGTACATCTTACTGGGTACACAACAGTCATCAATTACAGAGACTCTTAGATTAACAGCAACTAATGATCAACTGTCCTACCAGGATTATCCTAACGTATACCCAGTTGCCTGCTACAGCAACAGCCATGGTTCAGACAGAGCTGATGAAGCTGCTAAGGGACCACATGTTTGAGATGCATCAGCCTGGAGAAGGGTACCAAACAATTCCCACAGCATTGCAAATACAATGGAATACAGTGCAGATAGCCATCCAAAGATGGTGAAAATATGGGGCTACAGTGACATTGCAAAGGAGTGGACATCCCAAAATCTATGAAAATACAAGACCAAAGCTGGCCAGGGAGGCTTCCAGGAGCCTTACAGCAACAGTGAAGGAGTAGCAGGAATCTCCACCAAGTACTGGGTGTGTACTACATGTCACAACAACCTTCCATGGTCTCCATATGTCCTGCCTATAGGGTAGGGTTGGAAGATGGCAGAAGTTCCTCACACCAAACAATATCCAGGCCTGGTGAAAGTCTGAAAACAATACACCAGGTTTCCAAAAAGCAAGTGGGAAAATGGGACCACTGTTGTACTCTTTGGCCACAATTCTGACAGGTGTGTTTGGCGCAATATCACCACTGCACATCACCACAACACCACCACAGTGAAGCATGGTGATGGCAGTGTCATGCTTTGGGATTGCTGTTCACAAGCTGGAACTGTGGCTGTAGCCAAGTTAGAGGGGATTATGAACAGTTCCAAACACTGGTCCCTTGTGGCTCCAAAATGTTCTGGTGTCTGCCAGATAGCTGTGGATGGTGAGGAATTCCACCTTTCCACACAACAATGGCCCAAACCATACTTCCATATCAACAAAAGAAGGGCTTGGCAGAGTCAGAGCCTACACCTACATCCAACAGGATATATGTAGGGCAACCTGAAGAGGGCAGTGCACAGGGGATGCCCTTGCAATCTGACAAAGTTGGAGGTGTTTTGCAAGGGAGTGTGTGCAACCATTGACAAGTCAAGATGCGTCATGCTGATAGACACCTTCCCAAGAGAACTGCATGCTGTGATTAAATCAAAAGTTGCTTTAGCAGAACATTACTTTAAGGGTGTGCACACTCATGCAACCAGCCTACTGTACCTATTTCAGTTACTAGATGTTATCTGTAACTGATGTGTATGTTCTTCAGTTGGACTGCACAGTTTATATTTCATATGAAATGATGGCAATGTTATGACCTGATTTCCGAGGCTAATTGTGATATATCACGAAAACCTGGCATGTTAATTAGTGTCTGTACACTTACTATATCCACTGTAAGCTTGGGAAGTTGTTTGAGTAACCGGCTTTGTTTTAAAATACATGTACTGCAGGTTATGCAGTCTGCCCCTCCAATTAGGACATCACTTAGTGGCACCAATCCAAAGGCCAACCCAGTAATATATCAGACAAACACCGGAGTTATGAGGAGCAGACCAAACATATGAGCAACACATCTAGACATTCAGCAAAACCTGTACAGTTGGGAGGCATGTTCTATAGGAGTTGCCAGAGTGCTATACAGGTGAACAGCAATAATTTACATGGGTGCCTTTTGTGCTAGGTGAAGGGCCATCACCTACTAACACCACTCGCGTATCCCACAGGTGTATATTAGTAACGGTAATTGGAAAGGGCTGCACTGCATGATGCTGAGGGGCCCGTCCAGAGTGTGTATGTTATGATTCTGAAGAAGTCCCTTTAGGAGGGAAGAAATTGCTAAACCAGTGTGTGTTTATGTGAATAAAGTTGCTACTGGTTCCGATCTGCTGGTCGGAAGAGTTTCATTTGGATTTAGTATGTGCATGTTATTGTCATGAATGCCCCCAGCCAGCTAATGTGAGGTCAGCGCCTTCGAGGCACCTCAACTGTGTGTGTACCAGCAAACCTTATAGTGCCAGTAGTAATTTACATATGTTGTTATTCCCCTCACAGGTGGGCATAGTGGCTGCAATCCCTCCCGTTCTGATACGGATGTCAGTGTCTCTGCACAATCTGACCATGATGATACTCCTGTTGAGGCACAGGTGGGGTTGTCAGGGGCTGATACTGTGCCATTGGTTGGCATCCCACTACTGTCAACTCCATTCCCGCACACAGTCACAAGGCCCACACATACCCTGCCACCAGTGGCCACAGATAATGGACAGTTGGCAGGTGGTGGCATGGAACAGGCTACTATGGTGACTATGGCAGGTGAGGATGCAGGCACTAGCCATAGCCAGAGTGCTGGTGAGGTCCCACACAGGCAGATGGGCATGGGTGCTCGGATGAGGATTACAGCCGGTCATGCCCCTGTTGGGAGTGCCACGGCAGCAATCACCAGATGCATTTTTCAGGCTGTCGTGGGGGCACAGCACGTAATGAACATACTACCAGACATATATGGAGGGTTGTGGATGAGCATGTCCCTGGTGTCTGTGGCAATATCAACTCACTGCAGCCACCTGTGAGTGTACTGGGGCCATGGATAGACGGTGGGGGAGACCTTGGCACTCCTCAACCGTGGCACATCTGTAGCACCACGATCAGCAGGGGGTTTACTTGGCCATGCACCATCACATTCCCATGCTGACAGTACCACCAGCACTACTGAAGGTGGTGTGCTGTCCATGCCAAGATGCAGCAGGCCATGGGCAAGTGATCCTGGCTGGTCCCAACAAGGACACAGATCCAGCAAGTAGCAGTCACCAGCAGGGAGTAATACTGCATCTGGACATGGCCCTGGTGGTGCCACTGATATCCTCTGCAAGCCCAGTTCCCGTGTCCGTGGCCAGAGACTGAACTGTACACCATGCCATGTACGGCCCACAGCTGTCCAAAATACTGCTGTGTAGGGCACCCACATGGCATGACTGTGTGCATACAAACACACACATATCACCATCAGAAAAGTCACACACACACACACACACACACACACACACACACACACACACACACACACATACACACATACAACCCCTGAACTGCCCATTTAATGAACACCCCCCGAACACACACACAATGTCAAGTGTGTGGCCCAGCCTAGGCTTCTGGCAAAGCCACACAACACCCTGTGCTTATGATGATACCTGTGCCACATCCATATCATCGATGCAGGGACATGCTTATATGGGTCTGATGCACAGAATGACTTTAGTTTAGTGTAGCTACTTAATGCTGTGTAAGGTGCTGTCATTTGGCATTTGCAATGGGTACACATCAGTGTGTGTGCACCTTTTCAGCCATGATGCATTATTGGTGTTAGTAACACTAAGTGAATGTGTTCTCACATGCTGTATTCTGTTTGTGTTCCAGGTGTCTGTGTGTCAGCAGATGTGGCCCTGCAGACATCACCAACAAGAGGTATGGCAGTGTAGTAACACATCAATCACATCATTGTCGGGGTACAGCTGTATCTGCAGATATTTCACAGGTCTGTGCAAAAGTTCTTGCATGTGCATCACAGCTTATAGGGCTGAGGGGTTGTATTTCAGTCTATGGTGGTTGACATCAGCCCGAGTACAGTGAACAATGGTAAGTGTGGTGGGTGGAACACACCTCGGATTGCTAACGGCCTCAATCCCAGAGGATACTGTATTGACCAAACACACAGAGAATACTGTTCACACACATACATACATGCACGCACAGGATCACAGTTGCCAGTGTTGTGTTTGGAACCCCTACCCATCAAGTTGTGGTACCACACTATTATGCGGTTATTGCCGGTGGCACAGGACTACTAGTGTGATGAGTGTTACAAGGTATCTGTAAGGTAAATAACATCACGTGGCCTTGTGGGGTATGGCAATAGTGGATGTACTGGGTGTAAGAGTACTCAATAGTGTAGCATACAAGTCTGTAAACTCACAACCACTGCTATACACATACACATACACACATTTGCCAGGACTGAGATTAGAACCCCTACCTATTTATTGTTACTACATTGTTAAGCATTTATCGCACGTGCCACAGAGGTTATGGGGTGACACCTGTCCAAAGGTACTTCTTAGGCGAAGGACGTCACTAGGCCTTGCAAATTATGAGAATGGATAATGTACTGGGTGAGAGAGGCCACAAAATACTGTAACCTACATATATACACACTTGAGAGCACACACACACACACACACACACACACACACACACACACACACACACACACACACACACACACACACACACACACAATACTGAGATCCATAGGTTCAAAGACTCATAGGTGTGTACGTAGGCAAATGGACATGGAGGCTTTACAAGGCAAGCCCATGGGAATACATTGGCATCATGCCACCGGACGATACTCCCCAGTGTGTCTGAGTATAGTCACTGGACTGATCCCTAGGGTGGGTATTCTAGTCCCATCTACTCCTCCTGATTTCTCTTGAGGAGGGCCAGTGATGTGCTCGGCTTGACATGTATGTGGCATCTATTCCACAGCGTGGCCAGTCTCTGGGTTGTGAACCTGTCCCTCTAGCATGTCCTGTTGATTGTATGAGGATGGGGTTGAGGTATCTGGGGCATGTTGTGTGGACAGATTGGTTTCCTCGGATGTAGTATTCCTGACAGGGTTGGGTCAGACATTGCTGCGCATGTCAGGCAGAGATTGCACCTAAGTAGCCAATATGAGACAGAGATTCATTGCAGTTGTTGGAGTCTGTTCATATGGGGCAAGTGTATAGTACCCAAGATCCTCTTTGTGAGGTACCTTTGCGGCCTCTCCTGTTGGTGCTGGTGTCCAGTGGAGTACACAGCAAATGGGCCATAGTACACTGACTGGCCTACTGAGGGAGTATAAAGGGAAACACTGTCCTTTTACTTCCTGGATTCAACACCCTGAGTCAGAAGTGACACATGGAAGTACTTTCGGAAGACAGTGACACTGTGGTGGTCACCATACAGCTCACTGTCAACCTGTGCTCCCAGTTCCATTATAACAACATCAGTGTCTGGAGTTTGCATGTTTTCCCTGTGTCGCCATGGGGTTTCTCCCAGGTCTGAAAAACATGCCGAGAGTTTCCATCTCAAACTCACCAATGAATGGAGCTGTGGGCAGCAGCACAGACTCTACATGGTGCCCTATAGGGGGAAGGAGTTGTACAGACCAACTGCTTTGGGAATCTACTGTGGTGCGCAGTATCCTCAAGATAGGAGAACATGGATCACAGGCTGCGCGCTGTGACAGGGCTAGCCACTCTGTGTAAAATATGGCTCTAGGTGATTCGCTCATGTTGACTAATGTAGCCAAAGATGGGCATGGGTAGTTAATCAGTGATAAGTCGGTTGAGGACTCTACCTACTCTGGCCCACGCCAGGGACCTGTGCTAATGGTGGGAGGGGTATATGTGCCCCCATTGGCCAGTGTGTGCCCGCCATAAAGCCTAGCAGCCCTGGATCAATTAAGCTACTGGTTGGCTGGTGTCTAGTTGCCCAGCCTGGGTTACCTGGGATAGCTCTGTTGAGCGAAAGCTGGATGTAAAACCAACTTGCCAAACATGAACTGAGAATTACTACACAATGTAGGTTCCTTGACAGGATGCAGCTTGGAAATGGATGACATGATGATACGGAGGAGGCCGGACATCCTATGTATCCAGGAGATGAGATGGAAGGGCAGAGCAGCAAAGCCACTTGGCTTGGGATCCAGAGTCTACTACTCAGGTGGAGGGCAGGCTAGAAATTGTGTAGGAATTGTGGTGAGAGGAGCTTCAGAAGGCAGTAAGGGATATCATCAGAATTGACAGACTCATGGCAGTCAGACTCCAGTGTAATGATATGGTAGTATTCATAATCTCAGCCTATGCCCCACAGCAGGGTTGTGATAGTGAGGAAAAAAGAGTGCAGTCAGACAACAGTTGCAGGACCAACTAGATAAAGCAGGGCAACATGAATTGGTGTTGATAATGGGGGACTTGAATGCACATATCGGGACAGATAGAGGAGGATATGAGAACTGCCTGGGTCCACATGGGTGGGGCAACAGGAATAAAGGAGAAGCCATTCTAGACTTCTGTCTGGCAAATGGCTTGATAGTAGCCAACACATGGTTCAGAAAGAGAGAGAGAGAGAGAGAGAGTCACAAAATCACTTACAAGAGTAGTCAGCATGCAACTCAGGTAGACTTCCTCCTAGCAAGGAAAATGCACTGGGGCAGAAACCATGACTGCAAAGTCATCCACAGTGAAACAGTTGGCCAATAGCATAAATCACTAGTTGCCACAATCAGCTGCAAGCAGTGGTCAAAGAAGGCTCTAAGGTCAACAGAGACCAGGCTGAAGACCTGGAAGTTGACTGGAGATGAACTGGAATTACTCAGGGCTCTAGCACCCCAAGAAGAGGAGGAAATAGGTGGAGTTGAAGAAGAATGGCAGCTCCTAAAAACAGCATGTATTAGGCCTACAGAAAAGATATGTGGCCGATCCAGGCATGGAAATAATGTACATAAGGAAAGCTGGTGGTGGAATGCAGAAGTCCAGGAAGTAGTCAAAAGAAAAAAAGGAGTACAGGAAGAAGTGGGAGACAGAAAAGACTGACCAGGCTAGGAAGGACTACTGGTTGGCTAACAAAGAAGCTAAGAAAGAAGTTGCAATAGCAAAGAATAGGCTATCGGAGGCACTGTACCAACTTCTGGAAAGTGACTCAGTAAGAGACACAAAGAAACTATATCCGGTTGCAAGGCAGAGACAGAAAGATTAAGAAGATAGTCAGACATCCTTCATAACGGATGCCAGAAACAACCTGCTCATCAGCCCAGAGGACATCAAAGGCAGATGGAAGGAGTATTTCCAGCAGCTTCTGAATGAAGAAACCCCCACAGAAGCTGTACTGCCCTAGAAACAGCTACGATGAGAGAAGGAGGAGCCCACCCTAGAAGAAGTAAGAACAGCACTAAGGTAGACGAAGTCAAGGAATGCAGCAGGCTCAAATGAGGTCACAGCAGATATGATAAAAGATGCTGGGTGAGACAGGGGTGAAATGGCTCCAGAGGGTACTAATAGCAGTGTGGAGAGAAAGGCATATCCCAGATGACTGGAGAATAAGCATACTCGTGCTAGTATACAAGAACAAAGGGGACATCCACAACTGTGGGCAGTACAGAGGCATCAAACTCCTATCACATTGCATGAAAGTTCTGGAGAGGCTGATTGATACACAGATATAAAGAGTAGTTGAATGTAAGACTGGAGATGAGCAGTTTGAATTCAGATCAGGATGCAGCACAACTGACCCGATGTTTGCACTGAGACAGATAGTTGAGATGAGGAGAGAGTCCAACTGGGCATTCCTAGACTTGCAGGAAGCATATGACAAGGTCCCAAGAAAGCTGATATGGGCAGTACTGCAGTAGTTTAAAGTCCCAAAAACATTGGTAGAATTAGTACAGGCTATGTAAAAGACTCCATGACTCAAGCACGAACAGTGTTCGGCCTCACAGAGGGGTTCCCAGTGTATGTGGGTGTACATCAGGGTTCAGCTCTGAGACCACTGCTGTTCATACTTGTGATGGACTGCATTACCAAACAGGTAGGAAGGGACGGATCAACAAAGCTGCTGTATGCAGATGATGTGACAGTACGGGCAGACTGAGCTAGAACTTCAGCAAAAGACATGACAATGGAATGCAAATCTGAAGGCACATGGGATGAAACTAAGCACAGATATGACAGCGGTAATGGCAGCAAATTAGGGAAATCAGAAGAAGCTGAGAAGAGAGATAGAAGGGAAGATAGTGGAACAGGTAAACGGCTTCAAGTATCTGGGAGGAGTAGTTGAGGAGAAGGGTAGTCTGAATGAAGAGGTCAAAGCTAGAATCAGAGGGTCTGTAACCAACTGGCAGAGTATCAGGTGTAGTCTATGACAGAGGAATGCCAAAGAAGCTGAAAAGTAAGGTGGTGCAACCAGTACTACTGTATAGTACAGAAACCTGGGAAGTAAAAGCAGAACAGTTGAAGAAGCTAGAGGTGATGGAAATGAAGTGCCAGAGAAAGGTGACAGGATGCACACTGTGGGACAGACGAAGAAATGAGGACATAAGAGCAGAAGCCAAAGTAGCTCCCACTGCAGAGAAGATCAAAAAGAACAGATTACGGTGGTTTGGGCACATGTAGAAAAGCAGAGGACAATCTGGTGAGGAAGATTTGGGACAGACAGGAAGAAGGTAAGAGGAAGCAACGACATCCAGCAAAGAGGTGGATGGATTGTCAGGTACAAAGGCAGGTAGCCAACATAATTTCCTCAGTTTTTCCTTGCCATAACTGTCCATAACTGTCAGGAGCCCCCAAAAAAGGTAAGACCAGGTAAAGAGAACAAAAAGTCCAGTCTGTGCCCTAGGAAAACAGGGGGTGGAAGGGAGGGAAACCAGGACTGCAACAGTGAATACACTCGAACATCTACATTTATGGTAAGTGTACACAACTGAACTATGTTAGTGTTTCACTGTTGCAGTCCTTACAAATGGGTCGATTCCCAAAGCCCAGGAAAAAAACAAAAAGGGAGGAGGAACACCAATGGATTACTGGTTAGTAAGAACAAGAGCAAACTGTAATCTTTGGTGAAAGTGTGGACAGAAGTCCAGATAGCTGCTTCCAGGATGTCCTTAGTATGTACACCTCTAAGAAAACTGCTGAGGTAGAGGTAGCTCTAGTAGAATGGGTCCTAATACCCTGAGGAGGAACCTTGCCATGCTGTAAGTATCAAAAGTGAATACAATGAGCAAGCCACTTAGAAATAAATAGTCTCTTTAGAAATAGCCTTGCCCTGGGCTCCAGGAGCAAAACGGACCAACAACTGATCTGACGTTCGAAAAGGTTTAGTCCTCTCCAGGTAAAATCTAAGTTACCTATGCACATCCAGTGAATGCAGCAACCTTTCTCCTCTATTCTGAGGATTAGGAAGGAAGGTAGGCAGGTGGACAGATTGGTTGCGAGTCAGGCTAGAAATCACCTTAGGCATAAAAGGATTAGTCCGAAGAGAAACCCAATTCACATAGAATGTAATAAAAGGCTCTACTGTCATTAAGGCCTGCAGCTCAGACACTCTTCTAGCTAAGTAATGACCAAAAGAAAAGCAGTCTTCCAGGAGAGAAACTTCAAATCTGCTAAGGCAGCAGGCTCAAAAGGGAGGCAAAGTAAGTTTCTCAAGCACAAAATTAAGATCCCAAGCAGGAGTGGATGCCCTTCTTGGAGGCTTTAAATTGCTAACTCCCCTGAGGAACTATTTCATCAGGGGATGAGAAAAAATGGGTTGTTCAAAGGAACAGTGAGCAGAAATAGTTGAAGCATGAATCTTGATAGAAGAAAAGGAAAGTCCGCCCTTAAGTAAATCTGCCAGATAAATCAAGAATTAGAGGAAGAGAAGGTTGAGATGGGTCTTCTCCTCTAGTCTGCATACAAATGGAGAATCTTTCCCACTTATCTACATAAGATTTCCTAGTACTAGGCCTCCTGGCCTCACAAAGGACCTCAACCACCCGTTGAGAAAGGTTTAAATTATGAGCCAGGCAGTCAAATGCAGAGTCTGAAGGTGAGGATGCAGAATCTCTCCTCCGTCCTGAATCAAGAGATTTGGTATCAGGGGAAGATGACAAGACAGACTGGGAGAGACTGCGAAGAAGTGGATACCAATGCTGCCTGGGCCAGTCTGAAGCTATGATGATGGCCCTTGGTTTTTCATCCCTTATCTTTAACAGCACTCTGGGAAGAAGAGGTAGAGGAGGGAAGGCATAGACCAATAGCTGTGTCCAGGGGAAGGACAGAGCATCCACTTTCCAAGCCTTGTCGTGATGATCCCTGGTGCAAAAGGTTGGAAGAAGGTAGTTGGTTGGAGAAAGAGAGAGAGAGATCCACCTGGGGAGTGCCCCAACGCTGAATAATGCGATGAAAGATGGTCTTGTTTAGTTGCCACTCGTGAGGATCCAGGACCTGCCTGCCAATGTGTTGAGCCTTCCTGGAAGAAACTGGGCTATCAGATGAATGCCCAGAGAAGCTGCCATGGACCATAGTCTCAGCCCTCCCTGCTTGTTGATGTACCACATGATTGTAGCGTTGTCTGTCCTGACTAGAAGAGTACCAGGAGAGAGACGATGCTTGAAAGCCATCAAGGCCTGCTGAACTGCCATCATTTTCTTCAGATTTATGTGAAATTGAGCTTGCTGATTGCTCCAAGCTGCCTGAATGCATACACCCTCTAGATGTGCTCTCCAAGCGTAATCAGAGGCATCCATGGTGAGAATCTGGTTGGCAGGAGGTGGACAGAAAGGTAGGCCTCTGTTCTGTGCACAGGCCATTGCCCACCAAAGGAACTCCGTCTGCAGGCAGGGAATCAGAGGAAGACTCATCCTGAGTGTGTTGACACCAAAGGTTTTTGAGATACCATTGTATTTTCCTCATATGCAGTCAGGCATATGGAATCATCAGAATACATGAAGCCATGAACCCCAGGGCTTGCAGGAATTTCCTTGCAGTGAGCTGGGTCATGCTTGCCAAGTTCTTGAAGTAGTTTGAATAAGATCCATCTGTTTCTTTTGAGGGAGAGATACCATCTGGGTGGCTGTGTTCAGACTCTCTCCCAGGAATACAATCTCCCTGGTGGGTACCAATTTTGACTTTTCATTGACTGTGCAGCCCAAAGAGATGAGAAGGTTCTTCATAAAGTCCAAATCCTTTAGAAGTTGCTCTGAAGAGTTTGCTTGAATAAGGCAACTGTCCAAGTAAGGGTAAATTTGAGTGTTTCTTTGCCTGCAGGCAATGACTGGAGCCAGACATTTTGTAAAACTCTGGGGAGCAGTAGATAAGCCAAAGGGCAGTGCAGAGAATAGTGCCTGTTCCCTGCCCTGAAATGAAGGAACTGCCTGCAGCTTTCCCTTATAGGGATGTGCAAGTAAGCTTCTTTTAGATCCAAAGTCACCAGCCAGGAATCCTTGGCCAGCATTGGCAGCAACTGCTGAAGAGTGAGCATTTTGAATTTGGGAATCACCAGAAAAGTGTTTAGAATGGACAAATCCAGAATAGGGCACCAGGTGCCCTCTTTTTTGGTGACCAGGAAAAGTCTTGAGTAAAAACCCTGGCCTATATGTAGTGCAGGAACTGGCTCTATTGCTCCCAGGTTGTTTTTCTGCTTCTGCCCTCTGACGTGGGGGAATATCTGGGTATCCTTGGAGGACCGGAAAGGTGTAAAAGGAGAATTTGTAGCCTTGGGATACTATTTTTTAGCACCAATTTGATGTCCGTGATAGTGTGCCAGATGTCTGCAAAAATGGCTAACCTTCCCTCCAAAGGAAACCCTGGACCCGCAGAGGCAAGCAGGGGAAAGCCAGAGTCACTGTTTGCCTTGGGAAGTTTGCTTAGAACTCCCTGATTTTGAAGATGAAGTTTGCCAGTGTTTAGCCTTTTGAGGAGTGGAAGTCTGTCCCCTGGAAGACCTGTAGCCCCTAGATCTAATGCAACCCTGTTTACTAGGGTCAGGAAAAGTCTAACTCTTAGAAGGATAATGCCTGCTGAAACGAGGATGCTGAACTTGCAGGTAGTCCCTAACAGTTTGCAGAGACTTAGCCTTATCCTCCAACTTCAACACCTCTTCTGCTTTGCTTCCAAAAAGATTGTCCTTATGCAAGGACACATCCAGTAATTTAGATTTTGCAGATTCTGAAAGGGGCTGTTCCCCGAGCCAAGCATGTCTTTTGATAACAGAACCAGTGGCCTCTGCTCTGCAAGAAGCCTCCAAAGTGTCAAAACCACAACGTAGGGAATGTTTATTAACCAGAGTGGCAGAATTCAATACGTCTTGCATGTCCTTCTCCATCAGGGAAGGAACACCAGCAATTTTAGCCTTAATGGCCTCCAAAGTATGTTGCTGATACTTAAGCATAATAACAGACATAATAGCCAGGGTGGAAGAAGTATAAACCTTTTTACCCCAGCTGTCTAAGGCCCTAGATTCACTATCAGAAGGAACAGGATTTTTAGCAACAGTGGCCTTAACCCCCTTAGGTTCCTGAGAAATAATTTCTGGATCAGCAGTAGGATTTTTGAAAAGGAACCAATGAGAATCAGGAACTCTATAATACCTGTCACGCTTTCTGGGAGCAGGAGGAACAGAATTAGGAATCAGAGAATTTTCCATGAAAACGTCATCAACTTCCAAAACTGGAGGAATGGCCAAAGGCTTATGCGGAGGCAAATCCAAGAACTCCCTAATCTTCTTCTTAGACTGAGGGTAGTCCTGACTTTCCCATTTGAAATGCTCCTGAAGGTTATGAGTATCCCCAAACAAGAAATCTTCTGGGGGAGAGGCTGAAGGGATACAGTCTTCAGCATCAGAATCCTCAAAACAGTTGAGTGTCCCTCTTCATCAGCAGAGGCACAGGAAACCTCAGAGTCTGAGACAGACAAAACATCCGGGGACAATTCTCTAGCCCTCTTAGAAGTAGGTGGCTGAGAGCCCCTAATAAGAGTCAAGAGGTCACTAGTCATCCTAACCATTTGAGCCTGAGGCAACTGAGGGGAGGCCGGCACCTGTTTAGGGGTAGATTTTTGGCTGGGAGGCCTGCTGGAAAGCCGGGGGGACTTGGGAGGCCTAGCCACCGCTGAAGTGTGAACAGAGGTAGTCGGGTCTGAATCTGGTCTCCGGGCAGTGAAAGAGGCCTCTGAAGACGGCACCTACTTAGCGGCCCCAGATCCATCAGAGGTGGCGAATGGTGGAGGGTCCAAAGGCAAAGAAGCCTGCGAAATGGAGGGCTCAGCCAAGGCCTCCAAAGACACCTGCTGCTGAACATCCATGGACTGCAGAGGCAAAAGAAGCGCCTCAATGGCTACCTCTGAACCGACAACCAATTTAAAAAGGGGGGTCGTCGGTTAATTAACCCTAGGCCTGTCGCAGTCCTTATACTTTCATTTCTTGGGAACATCTGAAGTCGGGAGACCAGAGGACACCATACCGACAAACTCAGGCCAAACTCCAAAGTGCTTATACAAAATCCTAGCTCTACGGCGTATAGTACGCAGGTTGAAAGAAGCACATAGATCACAATTTGGGACGTCGTGCTCAAGGACCAAACAGGTAATACAGTAAGAATGAAAATCACGATGTGGAATCTGTTTTCCACAGGCAAGACAGTTGTTAATTTTCTCTGACATTTGTTACAAGGAAAAAAAAGGGGTCCCCTATGGGATACTTATCCGAGGATATATTCAACTTTATAAAGCAAAAAAAAAAAGGGTCCCCAATGAGGTACTTATCTGATGATGTCTTCAACTTTATAAGTCGGAAAACAAAAAGGTAACCGGCACTTGTGCGAATTGCTTCTGCTTCGGGCCCTGTGGCAAGAAAGACTACGGAAAGGACGTCGGCTGCCTGCCTTTGTACCTGACGTTCTGGCATCAGGCTTAATCTGGAGGCAGCCAACATCATATACCAAAGACTTTGGTATTCTGGCAGTCTGCGGGCTACCGGGAGCTGGATAACCCATTTGTAAGGACTGCAGCAGTGAAATACGATGAACATCATGGGGAAACCAGGTCCACAACCTGTGGGACTCCACCTGTGACTGTTCAGCAGTCTGATATGGAGTCTGTTGCTTTCACACTCTGGGTTCTGTGAGCCAGTTTGCAGGCCACCTACCAATGTAGGGGGGCTGCCTACCTGAGTGTTTATGTAGGATTTTTGAGTGGGGAGTGATATCCAAGGATTAGATGGGCAGCCTATCTTATCATCTATTCCATACTGCCATAAGTATTGCACATGGCACAACACTTACAGGGCTGCAGAGTGTCTACAGGTCCATCTACAGTGGATGACAACTGTGGGTCTTGTAATGTGAACACTGGGATATGTAATGGGTGGGCAACAGCAAAAAGTAGCAAAACTTGCCCCCCAGTGGATATGGTTCTCACACAAACACAACCCCCCCCCCCCAGACAGGATACTGTTCACACACAGACACACTTGCCAAGACTGAGATTAGAACTCCTACCCAAATAGTTATTTGTACTATATTGTGTTATACAGGTATCGTGCACCACAGAGCTTATAGAGCCGAGGCCTGATGAAAGGGACTTCTATGGTGACAAGCATCTTCAGGACTGCTAAAGTACGGCAATGGTAAGTGCACTGGGTGTGGAAGCCCTGTTCATTCCTAGATCCTACTAACATTTCTCTAAGTGTATGAACATTCCCAGTGTGACCTTCTATAATACATGTGGGACTCCATTCCAGGCATTGTTGTACTCCAGTCCAGTTTATTTTGTGCTACAGCCATACCTCTCAACATGTTGGTGCAGGACATCTGGAGATAGCCTATCAAAATGGGGAGACAATAGGCCATACAGTGATTGTGACTTTCTCTCAGTAATGTATGGGTTGCTAGGGTTACAGGCCTGGTTTTAACATACATCTGACATATATGCTGTTTGACACTGTCATGTATTGTTTCAGTACCTCGTGACATACTTCTTCAGATCACAGTGATTTACCAGAGGAACACAGGATGGATGATGCACACACCAAATTTAGGAGTCAAATGCTGCACATTTTTGCACAATCCAGCCTGATGAGAGGTTTGCCTACGAGCACTTGACTGCTGGAGATGTGGAAATGGCCCAGCACCTTGGCGATATATTACAAAGGTGGAATCTCTGTGCATTTCTGTTCTGGCATGGTCTGATTTCCAGCCCACAGTTGGGTAATATAAAAGTCAGACAGGATCAGGGTGACATGCGGACTCCAGATAGATTTGTAGGGGGTGTCCTGGGTCAGATATGTTTACCTATAGCTACCAGCACTTTGTAGAGGGGTCTTCTCAAAGGCTGACTGTACTTGGAGGGTCTTGTGTGCGTCAGACTATCTGACCAGCCTGGAGGTGTGTGTGTGTGTTTCACATATGTAAGGCCCACCTCATTTTGCTTGGATGGCCACATTTTGGGGTCAGGATGTTGTACAGGATGAGTGATCAGGGAAGGGTGTATTACTCCCCATAGCATAGCTGTGGGGTAGGGTTCTGTGGGTGCAGACATGTCACCATATTCCAAGGTTAGGACTGCCTGCAATGAGTGCATTCCCATGTTTAGACTCCTAGCCCTGCCTGTCGACTGTAGAGTAACGCAGAACGTCCACATTCAGGACTCATATCTTGTTGGTTACCCAAACGAGTGTGGTTTTCAAGGAAAAAAGTGTTTTGTAAGTCACTCCGGGTTAGTCCGTTATTACTGACAGTTCACATTGCAGTTTCAGACTTCATACCCATCAGACATTCCATGCTACTACAATCATTCCATCAACACACACACACACACACACACACACACACACACACACACACACAGGTGTATGCAGTGCCAGGGAGAGGTAGTACCTCTGATGGGAGAACACACAGTGCTCTTCAGAGTAGTTCATCCACCTTGGTCTTCACCTGACACTCAGCTCTCACCTGTGGCACCCCATAGCTGTTTGCATGCAATTGCAGCCACACCCCAGGCAACGACTTCGACTAGCCAGCAAAACCAGGTGAGGGTAGCAGACTGGTTTGTAACCTTCAGGGAGTCAGGGCCCATCTACCTTATGCATGCGAAGACTGGATCCGACAGAGTGTGCAGAGGAAGTCACCAGATCGATTCAACAGGCATGAAGGCGGGCTCAGCAAGTGCCGTGGAGTGCAAATACGACACAGTGAATCACATTCGGAGACTGTTGGCCATCCACTGCATGCCGATCCGTCTCCAGTCATGTCAACTAGATCCTGCCACTGGACCAAGATAGGATGGGACAAGAGAGTGAGACTGACCATCTGTGCAACTCTTCCTCACTATAATCCAATTCAAGCACAAGTCAAGACATCACTCCCCCAGGTCACGTCCTGTGGCGATGGGCGAATGAAGAAGCAGCAGGTGCAGATACACTGGAAGCTGTAGCCACAACCCACACAGGTAGCCCAGGGTAATGGGTCACTCTCTACTGGACCGAAGCAGCAGTGGAGTTTGGCAACCCCTGGGTGTCTGTGCACTATTTAGGACTGCTTTGCTCACCTCCATGGTCTGAAGAAGGGGCTAGAAAAGGTGCCCCATACATAGCCTGCTTCACCCTACCCCTGGCCTGCTTGCCACAGCAGGCAGGGATCCCAATCATGTGGTTGAATCACAAAGGAAAAAAAAAAAAACTGACTTTGCTCACCATTGGCACATGGAATGTTTGCACGCTCATGGATATCCAAAACAGTCCTGAGAGACGGACAGCACTCGTCACAAGAGAGCTCGGCAGATACATCAAGATAGCATCCCTCAGGGAGACCAGGGTCACAGACGAAGGCCAGCTGACAGAAGTCAAAGCCAGTTATACCTTTTTCTGGAGTTGCCGCAGCAGCAGCAAAGTGAATGTTATGAATCAGGAGTGGGCTTTGCCACCAGATTCAATTTGATCAGTAAGTTAGCCAGCCTCCCAAAAGGATTCAATGACTGACTCATGTTTCTGCAGCTCCCCATCAAAGGAAAGCACCATGACACCTTCATCAGTGCATATGCCCCCACCATGACAAACACGAAGAAGATCAAAGATAAAGTTTTATGAAGGCTTGGAGTCCCTCATAGTATCTGTGCCCAAGGTGGACAAGCTAGTCATTTTAGATGACTTCAGTACCAAAATCAGTGCAGACTACCAGACATGGGAGGGAGTCATTGGGAGGAATGGAGTCAGCAAAAGCAACAGCGATGGTCCTCTACTTCTGAAGACCTATGCAGCTCTTGACCTGTTTATCACAACCACAGTCTTCCACCCCCCTAACCATAACAAGATGCCCTAGATGCACCCATGCAGCAAGCACTGGCATCTCATTGATTACGTCATAGTAAGGAGCAGGGACAAACAGGATGTTAGAATGACTAAGGCCATGTGTGGTGCAGACTGCTGGACAGACCACAGACTCATCCTGTCAAAACTCAAACACATCCATCCCAGGTGGTGCCTGCAGGGGAAAAAAGGCCAATAGGCGCTTGAATGTCAGCAAGTTAACACGGCAGTCTGTGAGCCAGAATCTCAGTGGGGACCTTGACAGTAAGCATGACCAACGGTGCTGAAGAGGACTGGGCAGCTTTTAGGGATGTGGTTTACAATACCGCTCTTGCTCACTTGGACCTGAACACATGCAAACACCAGGACTGGTTTGAGGACAATGATGAAGACATTCAGAAGCTGCTGGATAAGAAGTGTGAAGCTTTCAGATCCCTGCAGCAAGACACTACATCTGTCTCCAAGAAAGCAGCCTATAACTCCATCAAAAGCAAGGTGCAAGCAAAGCTCAGAGAGATGCGAGACTCCTGGCTCAGCAGAAAGGCAGATGAGATCTAGAAGTATGCCGATAGCTCAAACATTTCTACAATGCCCTGAAGACCATCCAGGGGCCATAGTCCAGTCCTATGGAATATCACCAGTGCTCAGTGCCGACAGGTCCACCCTGCTCACAGACAAGAACGCCATCCTGGAAAGATGGGCTGAGCAACAATGTATGGAATAGGCCTTCCTCCATCAATGCTGAAGCCATTGACTGCATGCCGCAAGTCACCATTAACACCTCCCTGGCAGAATCTCCAAAGGAATCAGAGGTTCAAACCAGAGATAGAGAATAATCTTACCAAAGGTAATGCTGCCCACAAAAAGCAAATTGAACAGCAAGAATGGCAACAACCATGCTGTTCTGATTTTATGTCATTTTATGCTGTTAAGTGATTAAACCATGGACTTTATTTTGTGGTGGTTGTTGCCATTTTTACTGTTCAGGAATCAGAGGTTAATGAAGCAATTAAGCTTCTCTGCAATGGTAAAGCCCCAGGCTCCGACTCCATTACAGATAAAATCTACAAGACATGGGGACCAGTCTTGTTACATAAGCTCATTGAGCACTTCTAGATCATGTGGCAATGGGAAGTTATCCCTCGAGCTTAAGGATGCCTCCTTTGTCCATCTCTACAAGAGAAAGGGAAACAGGCAGTCTTGCGACAACCAAAGAGTAATCTCTCTCCTGGTCATTGCTGGCAAAATCCTTGCCAGAATCCTCCTCAACTGCCTTACTCAACACATGGAAGATTGACACCTGCCAGAGAGTCAGGGCAGCTTTAGAGAGGGCCGAGACAGTGGACATGATATTTGCAGCACGTCAGCTACAGCAGAAGTGCCAGGAACAAAACAGGGACCTTTATACAAAGTTTGTGGAACGGACCAGACTTTTGACACCGTTAGTCATGGTGGATCATGGAGACGTTTAGCTGCCCAGGCAAATTCACCAGTATGGTGTGCCAGTTCTACAATGGAATGCTAGCTTGAGTATTGGACGATGGAGACTCCTCTGATGCCTTCTCAGTCACCAGAGTCAGAGTCAAGCAAGGCTGTGTACTGGCACCTATGCTGTTCAGCATGATGTTCTTGGCCATGTTGTCAGATGGCTTCTGTGATAATGAAGAAACCAGCATTAAGATCAGATATAGGAAAGATGGCAGGCTGTTAAACCTGCAGAGGCTGCAGGCAAGACCAAGTTTGAAGAGCATTTTGTGCACAATTTCCTATTTGCAGATGGCTGTGCACTCAACGTTGCCACAGAGGCCCAGATGCAGCAGAGCATGAACCGCTTTTCCACTGGCCTCAATCAGTACCAAGAAGACTGAGGTTTTGCATCAGCCCACATTGCATAAGGCATATGCGGAAACAACTATCACTGCTGAAGCTGAGATCCTGAAGGCTGTTGACAAGTTTTCATACCTTGGCAGCACACTCACCAGATTTGTGAACATTGATGATGAGGCAGACACACGCATCGCCAAGGCAAGCTCCACATTTGGATGGCTATGGGAGTCCGCCTGGGAGAAGAGAGGCAAACTGTCCATGAGGCTAAAGGTGTACAAGGCAGTTGTACTGACCACACTACTGTATGCCTGTGCAACATGGACTGTGTACGAGCATCATGCCAAAAAGATGAAATCACTTTCATATGAACTGCTTAAGAAGGCTGCTGAAAATTACCTGGCAGGACAAAGTTCCAGGCACAGTTGTGCTCTCTCAATCTGGACTGCCAAGTATCTACACCCTGCAGCGGAGAGCCCAAGTCAGGTGGACAGGACACCTTGTACGTAGCCAGACACACGCCTCCCCAAGAGACTGTTCAACGGTGAACTCGCAGGAGGCAAACACACAGAAGGTGGGCAGAAAAAGCACTTCAAGGACACAACAATAGTCTTTCTGAAGAGCTTTGGCATTGATCCAGACTCCTGGGAAACCCTAGCGCAAGACCATCCCGCCTGGCGAAGCTGCATCAGCAAAGGCGCTACTTCCTATGACCAGAACAGGAGTGCAGATGAAGTGTAAGATGCGTAAATCCATAGCCAACCAATAGACCATTTGAGCCCGATGTGCGGCAGAGCTTAGCTTTCCGAGCTTGCATTGGACTGATCAGCCACAGCCAGACACATCATACCCAGTCAACCTCCTTGATGTGATGTCCTTGGTAATCCTCAATGACAGATGAACAACAAAAAGAAGTTATGTACCTACCATAACATTCCATGTTAGTTGTCTTCATCTCTACTTCTTTCTTGCTGGTTGGTATTGGAGCCGATCCTCGGCTCTGACTCGGCCATCTTCTATAGCTCGAGAGCAGTTTACTGGCTCGAGACTACCCCTTATCCCAGGATGCTTAGCGATGGCTATCCAGATCTCGTTTGAAATAGCTAACCGCAGACATAGCCAGAGAATGAACCTGTCCAAACAAATAGGTTGAGTATACCTGTCATACTCTCCAAGTCAGTAGAGGAAACAAACCAGAGAACGCTCAGCCAGTGAAACCAGAACTCCTCTCGGTCCAATAGGTCAGGGGGATGGAAGGTGGGATGCAAGAAAGAAGGCGAGATGAAGACAACTAACATGGAAAGTTATGGTAGGTACACAACTTCTTTATGTTAAATTGTCTATCGCGCCTTCGTTCTTGCTGGTTGGGATAGCGTCCCTAGCACCTACAATCCTGGGCGGCTCATTGGAACAGACTCTTCAGAACAGTGGAACCAAAGTCAGCTCTGCTCCTGGAGACCATCTAGCTTGTAATGAGAAATAAAGGTATGAGGATTTGCCCACGTAGCAGCTGCACAGAAAGAATCCATGGGCAACCTAGATTGGAAGGCTACAGAGGTGGCCAAGGCCCTAGTAGAATGACCTTTCGGTTTGATAGGCAACTCTTTGTTCCTTAACTGATAAATTAAAAGTAATAGTGTGAGACGGCCACCTGGATAAGGTCACCTTGGAAACTGGGAGACCTTGTTTGGCTAGAGCATAGGAAAGGAATAGTTGGTCCGACTTCCTTATTTCCTTAGTCCTGTGCAGGTAAAAACGCAATTGTCTATGAATGTCCAATTGGTGTAATTTGTACTCTGCCTTGTTGGTGTGGTTAGGGAAAAACACGGGAAGGTCTATATTGGTTTAAATTAAAATTCTGAGCAGACTTTCAGAAGAAATGAAGGATTAGTCCTCACAGCAACCCTGTCCTTATGAAAAACAAAGTACGGAGGACGAACACATAGTGCCTGAAGTTCAGAGACGCGTCTGGCTGAAGTAATAGCTACCAGAAAGAGAGCGTCTTCCAAGATAGAAACTTAATGGAGCAGGACACTGCTGGTTCAAAAGGGGGCAGAGTTAAGGAAGTTAGTACCAAATTAAGGTCCCAAGGAGGAGGGGGAGCTCTCACTGGAGGCCTAAGGAGAGTGGTCCCTCTCAAAAAAGCTTTACAGAGCTTATGAGACATAATGTTTGAATTTGACAAACCAACGTGAAAGTTAGAAATGGCCGCTAATTGAACCCAGATTGTAGCAGAAGCGGACCTGGAATGAAAAGTTGTGCTAGGAATTCCAGAATTTCGTGGACTGGGGCTGAAATGGGATCTACATTCCTAGCCTCTGCCCAGCAAGAAAAAAGTTTCCATTTACTAGCATAAGTTTTTCTGGTTGTGGACTTGAGAGGAGACAATCTCACGTACAGCCGGGGAAATGTTGGGAAGCCTGGCTAAGGTGGGAAGTGGAGCAACCAAGCTGTAAGCTGGAGAGTTTGGAGGGATTGATGCAACCCACCAGATTGGAACCAATTCCAGACCTACTGATTCATTTAGAGTCCAGGACTGATCGAGAAGGTAATGGTGCAGGAATGGGAACCATATCTGTCGAGGCCAATAAGGGGCAATGAGGATCATTTTGCAACCCAACAATATTGCTTTCTGTAAGAGTTGTGGAATCAGGGGAAATGGAGGAAAGGCATAAAGAAGTCCCTGAGGCCAATTGTGGACTAGAGCGTCTCTGGGTGAGTGCTGGAAGTGGAAGAAGGGAGAAGTAATTGCTGCATTTGTTGTTGAAGGGGGTGGCAAAAAGATCGCAGCAAGGCTGTCACCATTTGCGGAAGATAAGATCCACAACTTCCTGATTCATTCAGAGACCACTCATGAGGCATGAGGATAGCTCTGCTGAGCCGGTCCGCTAGGATGCTGGACCTCCCAGGGATGTGCTTCGCAATCAGAAAACGTTGGGAGGAAATCGCCCACTGCCACAGTCTGAGTGCTTCTCGACACAGGGCCCTGCTTGTTGATGTACCACACCACTGACATTGTCTGTATGAATTGCAATGGTCCCAGAAGGAAGAAAGTCCTGAAGGGCTTGCAACGCTAGGAGCACGGCTCTCATTTCTAGGATGTTTGTGTGCAGATGGTACTCGTGAGGCTGCCAAGTGCCTTGGACTGTCCTGCGCTGATAATGCCCCCCCCACCCTATCAGGGAGGCGTCTGTGGTCACTGTGGCTACCGGAGAGGGCTGAATGGTCTGCCCTGAGTCACTAGTGGGGAGACCATCCACTAAGAAAGGTGCCTTTTGCATGCTTCTGTAATCACGATCATGTGAGACATGGGCAGCTGTTGGAAAAACCACTGTGTGAACAGAAGCCACTGAAGGATCCTTATGTGAAAGCAGGCCAGTGGGATTAGAAGAATGGCTGCTGCCATGGAACCCTGAGTTTGAAGGACGAACCTGACTTGGATTCTTTTGCTCTGCATTAGAATTTGTACTTGCTGGCGACATTCTTTCTGGCGGTAGCCTTGTGGACATGTTCCTTGCGTCCAAGTCTGCTCCTATACAGGTGATAGAAAAATCTGCCTTGTTGCTCTGTCAATCTAAGTTTATTGTAATGCCTAGCTGGGAGCAGATTGTGACTGTGTAGTCCCTGGCTTGTAGAAGTTGATGCCTGGTAGTAGCAGTGAGGAGCCAGTCATCTAGATATGGAAACACCTGGAATCCTCGACGTCTCAGGTGAGCTGTGACCACTGCCATACATTTGGTGAATACCCTGGGGGCTGTGGTGAGACCAAATGGCAGAGCTCTGAACTGGTAAGGACTGAAATCTCCTGGAGCACCTGTCCATTTTGATATGGTAGTACACATTCTGAAGATCTATCGAGCACATCCAATTGTCCTGACCCAGAAAGGGTAGACTGAACTATAGCGTGAACATCTGAAACTTTGTTCTTTGAACAGACCTATTTAGTCTGCTGAGATCCAGAATCAGTCTCCAGTCCCGTCTTTTTTGGTACCAAAAAGAACCTTGAGTAAGTACCGGATCTGTGCTGGTCTGCCGGGACTTCCTGGTTGACTTTTTTCCTAGCAGTTTTGAAACTTCTATTACTGCTTGGTCCTTCAGATTGGGTGGAACATCTGGAAGGGATTTCCTTGACAGTAAAGGGGATTTGACAGAAGTGAATTTTGTAACCTCCGGATATAATGGACCATACCCATCTGTCTTGCGTTAAATTTTGCCAGGCTTTGGGTACAGTGAAAGTCTTCCCCCGACTGCCTCCAGAGGTGAGCAGCCGGGCAACCCTTCAGGGATGCTGAAAGGGCTCATCAGAGAAAGATTCTCTGTTGCCCTGGTTCTGCGGACCCCCTCTGCCACGAGGGTGGCGTCTGTTGTTATTGTTTCCCCCTATGCTCCTGGAGGAAAAATTGCTACGTGCGTCAGGCAAGGCTCCCTGGGATTTTCGGAACCACATTTTGCCACTGACCTTTTGGGTACAGTCCAGAAGGAGTGCAAAAACGGACTCCCATGGCAGAGAGAGTCTTGCCTTCTTGCTCCCACCTAGTCAAAGCGTCTTTCACCTGTGGTCCAGAAAGAAAGGAACCATCAAAGGGGGTGTTGGTGAATGATGCTAGAAAGGGTTCTGCAAAATTACACAGCTGCATCCATGCATGCCTCCCAAGGGCCACACCCATACCTGCGGCTCTACTCGCACCATCGGCTGCGCAGGAAATGAGCCTCATGGAGGAGTTAACTACAGAATTAAGCATCGCCAGCTGGGTAGCTACTTTAGCTTGAGCCCCCTCAGCTGATGGATCTTGAAGGCATCTCTGAGCTCTTTAAGGAGATCCCTCTGAAGCCGGGTAAAATGGCATAAGTAGTTCAGTGACCTCATAGAAAAGGTCGCTGAAGTGAACATTCACTTCCCATATCTGTCCATGGTCCTAGACTCCTTGTTATGAGGATGAACAGACGAAGAGGTCTCCGCTAACTCTTTTTTGGTGGCTGCTGCTACCACCATGGCATCAACAGGAACTCCTTTGGTAAGGAACCGATTATCCTGGGGTGCTGTGATGAATTTGCCAGGTCTTCTCGGAGTTGGTTTCACTGTATCCAGAGCTGACCAAGCCTTTCGAGCCACCACTGCCATAAGTGGATCGAAAGGCGGAGAAACCCAGGAGGTGGAAGGTCAGGAACCGAACACATCCAGAAATACAGACTCCTCCTCGGTAGGGGCTAGGGGATTCCAGTTCCCCCTCTGCTTAAGCATTTCTAGGATGTCTGAGAAGGAAACATCTTCAGAGGGGGATCTCGGGGACCCTTCCGATTCATCTAAGTCTGTATCAGAAGTGACAGACTCAGGGGAGTCAATGTGCTTCCTCTTGCACTTCTTACGAGGGGGCTCCTCTGAATGACCAGGGGAGGCCTCGGAAAAAGAGGAAACACCCAATGGGATGCCCTGGAGTGCCGGTTCCCCACACTTGGGGTGTGGAGGAGGAGCAGAGGTTGGCACAGGCACTACAGGGGACAGAGCCATTGGGGCTGATAGTGGAGCTGACTCAGTGGCCAGCACACTCCTCATGACATCGAAGGCGTCCCTGCCACGATGCAGAGAAAGCTCCGGTTCAGAGGAAATCGGAATCTTTCTCCACACCTAGGGAGATGGCTCCGAGGCCGATGTAGGAGCCAAGCTCACCAGCGCCAAAGCTCCGATGGAGAACGGGGTCAGACAAGGGTCCGATGCCACTAGCCCCCTCGGAGCTGACGAGGGAGCCCCAGTGCCCAGATCCCTCGGACGGCAACACCAAGGGGATCGGAGCCGACTGAACCGAAGGAGATAGAGTTATCAGAGCACACAGTTCCACTACTTGAACCCAACGAATTCCGGCTCCGAACTCATTGGAGTTGGAGGAGGAACATTGATAGAAACGGACAGAGCAGACACCTGTTGAGGAGGGCTGGACAACATCTTGGCAAGTACCTGCGACTTTAGCAACCTACCGACCACTGTCTCTACATCATGATCTGACAGCCTAGAAGATAGAGAGGAGTGAGAGGATCTGTGACTGCACTCGCTCTGAAGCAAGGGAGACCGAGGAGCCGAATGTACCGATTCCAATGAAGGGGACCTCAGCCTCTTGTGGCTCCGCGAAGGCTCCAAAGTTTCTGATGCAGCCGACGGGGAGAAGACTATCGGTGCCAGCCGGAACCGAAGTAGAAGGTAGAGTCTGAACAGTGGACGGCTCCGAACTTGGAGCCGACAGCTTGGTAGATTTAGGAGATTACACCGGCTGAGAGGCCTTGGCCGGTGAATCCTGAGGCTTTAAAAGACCCCTAAGAATAAGCTTATTCTTACACTCCTGCAAGACTCTTGGACTAAATGCATGGCAGATAGAACAAGAGTCCTGCAGGTGCACAGCGCCTAAACAACAGACGCAAGAAGTGTGCCCATCTGTCACAGACATTTTCTGACAGCATGAGTCACACTTCTTGAATCCAGACACTGACATCCTGAAAAAAAGGAAACAACAAATGCAACAACAGCTACCAAAGCAATATACAGTCTACACAATAAACACACTGTACTACCAGACTATAGCTAAAGTTTTTTTTTTTAAAGAAAGCTGCCTCTAAAACGGCTAGCCTATGAAAGAAAGGTAGAAGGAAAGCCTCCAACCTAAATGGCTAACCCGACAAGAAGAGGATGGGGGGGGGGACTGTCCAAGTTAAACAAGTTCTACAAGGAAGGAAGGAATACTACAATTAAAACACTAGCTATCACAAAAAACAAGACTAAACGTTAACAATAAACACTGAAAAAATATAAATCTAGAGCAAGAAAGTTCTATGAAAAAACGTTATAAGAGCCTGAGCCAGAAAAATGACACCTCACAGCTGAAGCGGCAAACGAGATCTGGGTAGCTATCGCTAGGCATCATGGGATAAGGGGTAGCCTCGAGCCAGTAAACAGCTCTTGAGCTATAGAAGATGGCCGAGTCGGAGCCGAGGATCAGCTCTGATCCCAACCACCAAGAACGAAGGCGAGATAAATAAAACTAGGACTTTACCCACCAACAAAGTTCCTGAACTACCTTTAAGACATATCTTCAATATCTGAAAGAGTAATCCACATTCAGCAGTGAGCACATCGATATTGATCAGCAATATAACCTCTGTCCTGCCACCCTAACAATCCTTGTATGTTGAAGATAATTAGTACATTACATGTACAAGAAACACATTCTAGCTGCCGAAACTAGGCTAAAGCAAAATACAAGAAAGAAATTCTACATTCAAGATACAATATTCTAAGTCTGGTTGGGAAAAAATGCAGGTGGTGTTATCATGCAAAAGAAGTTGTTAAAAATTGAACTCTTCATCCATTATGACACTGATAACCAACGCTGAAATCTTCATGTTTCTTCTAAAACTGAAACAAACACAAGTATCAATGCAGAATATGAAATGTACATTCCTCAAGGCAACAATACAAATGGATCAGAAGAATTCTTCTCTAAGGCTTCCCAAAATATTCCTCAGGAAACTTATAATGGTTGATTTAAATACTGACTAGCAGACCAAAAACAATGACAATTCTAATGATCCAATAAACATATACAAGTTAACCCAGCTTTCTTCATCCTCTACTAGGTTCAGTAAACATTCTGATAGCAAGAATCTAGTTTAAAGTGAATTTCCTAACACCTCAAATAAAAGTATCTACTCCAGTACTCTTTCCCCAACACTCTAAGCAACCACCTCCCTACTGTTATAAGGGACCTCCACAATATCCACACACACTCCACCAATACAATCTGTCCTCTTTCCAAAAAGATGCTTTCATCTAAACCTTAAAATTCATAAACTGGAACCAACCACTAACCCTGCAAATAGATGAGGCTACCTCCCTATTGAACAACACCTTCCTCAATATTCTAAAATGTACATACTTTTAGAAAAAAAAAAAAAACAAAAAGAAAGAATCACATTGAATCCAGCATCTTGACTTGCCACACAAATCAAACAACTTATTAGAGGACCAAAGCATTGGAAGCCTGATGAAAAATAAGCCAGTCTACCCTACAAAAAATATAAATACCTCAGAAATAGCATCGAGCAAAGGATCAAGTGTGAGTAGAAATTACACCAATCTTAAAACATTGAAAACCAGAAGAAGTGACAGAACCCACAGGGTCAGAGTTGCTGGAGCCATGTCAGACTCAAAGCCTGTCACAAGTGGTGTCCCACAGGGCTCAGTCCTGGGTCCACTCTTGTTCGGCATCTACTTTTCTGAAGTACAAGCAAACACAGGAGGGTTATGGCTGACAAAGTTTGCAGATGACTGCAAACGCCTATATAGTCGAAAACACATCTGACACAGATATCCTCCAGAAGGGCCTCACAGAAACGGATAACTGGTGCCAGAGCCATGGCCTGAAGTTAAACGCCAAAAAATGCATAGTCATACCCGTCGGGAAAAACAAGGTTACCCCTAGCTACCATATAGGTGGCAATCCACTGAGCACAGAAAGTCATCAGGGATCTGGGGACCCAGGTTGACAGTAGCCTTTCGTTTGACACTCATGTTGCTAAAGTAGTTAGGAAAACCTTCCATATCGCCCACCTGATCATGTAGGATTCACATCTAGATCAAGGGAGGTCATCGTCCCTGTACTCATCACTCATTAGACCTATGATTGAGTACAATGCCCCGCTCGAATGTATCTGACCAGACACCTGCTGCAGCTTGAAAGGCCCCAAAAGTTCCTCACCAAAAGGATAAAGGGTCTCAAAAATATGTCTTATGCTGCCCGACTGAAAGAACTCCAGCTCTATTCAGTCTCATACCGCTTGCTCAGAGGTGACCTGTGCCTGACATATAAGGCCATGTCAAACCCAGATTTGATGAATATGCTTCACCTCAAAAATCTAGATCCCTCAGAACCACAAGGGCGGAGACTTAAACCTGACACGGTTATAAATAGAACGTGCTGGAGGGACAGATTCATCACCCAGAGACTCCTATGCTGTGGAACAAAATCCCGGTACATGTGAGGCAGAGCACCTCTCTGGCCTTGTTCAAGAGGAATCTTGACCAATGGATGGGAGATTGCAGATATACCCCAGGGATTACTTCAGTGTCACTGCTTGACAGAGGCACAGCAAAATGATAGGCATAGTTTTTATTCAAACTAAAGGGGTGGCGAAAGTCACATAACTATGGGCTAGGCTTATAAATGCCCTTGGGCAGATAGCCTAGTATGAACCTATGAATTTGGTTTTGATTTTAGTCATCCAACTACTAAATCCTGGCCAAGTCAATTTAGCCACTCTACTATCCCTCAGTCAAAATCACATGACTTTGCTTCTCAATGCAATATACATGTCATCAGTTCAGTAACTATTCTCCTAAATCTCTCAATATACACTACCCCCACACCACCAACACCCCCCAATTTTATACATTGGGTTGAGATGTAGTGTTAACGGTCACTATCTAGATTTAATGCCACTCCTTCACCAGTCATGACTGCCTGCCTGTTGCAATCTACCCACTGCTTTGCTGGATGCCCTCATTTCCTCTTGCCTTTTTCTATCCATCCCAAAAGTTCACCAAATTATCTTCTGCTTTTCTGCACATCTGCATGGGCTCCAGCCACAGTAATCTGTTCTCTTTGACCTTCTCTACAACTGCAGCTAATTTAGCTTCAGCCCTGATGTCATCACTTCTTGTCACACTATGTGCATCCTACAACCCATCTCAGGCAGTTCATCACCTCTAGCTTCAATTGCTCTATCTTTATTGCCCAGGTTACACCACAGTTTTGCACACCTGACTTTTCAGTTTCTTTGGCATCTTTCTGTCAGATACTACCCCTGACACCGTTGGCTGCAGCCCCTCTGATTCTAGCTTTGTACCTCCTCATTCAGTCTTCCCATCTCCTCAACCACCTCTCCCAGATACTAGAAACTGTTAACATGTTACACTAGAAACTATGTTACACTATTTTTATTTTTATCTCAGTTCTCAACTTTTTCCCGATTTCCGCATTTGCTGCCATTACAATTGTCTTATAGGTTCATAGGTTCATACTAGGCTATCTGCCCTAGGGCATTTATAAGCCTAGCCAGAGTGTGTTTGGCTTTCGCCACCCATTTTAAATTTATTTTGCTATGCCTTTTTTCGAGGTTAGTATACTGTGCCTCTGTCTAACAGTGAAACAGAAGTGATACCCGGGGTAAACCTATGATCCCCCATCCACTCATCAAGATTCCTCTTGAAGAGAATCAATGAGGGACTCTGCCTAACCTGGACTGGGATTTTATTCCAGAGTGAAGGGAGCCTCTGGGTTATGAATCTGTCCCTCCAGCATGTCCTATTTATTTCAGTGCTGAGGTTCAAATCTCAGTAGCGTAGCTTGATGGGATTTGGATTTTCTGAGGTGCAGCATGTCCATTAATTCCGGGTTGGACATGGCTTTATACGTCAGGCACAGATCGCCTCTGAGCAGGTGGTATGCCACTGAGTAGAGCTTGAGTTTCTTTAACCGGGCAGCATATGGCATCTGTTTGAGCCCTTTGATCCTCTTGGTGAGGTACTTTTGGGGTCTTTCCAGTTGCTGCAGACGTCTGGTAAGGTACATCCCAAAAGGGGCATTGTACTCCATTATGGGCCTGATGAGGGATGAGTAGAGGCACGATGACCTCCCCTGATCTAGATGTGAATCCCTTCATGATTAGGTGGGCTATATAAAATGTTTTTCTAACCACTTTGGACACATGGTTGTCAAACGAGAGATTGCTATCAACTTGGGTCCCCAGGTCCCTAATTACTTTCGTACTTAATGGATTACCACCTATGTGGTAATTTGTGGGCACTTTGTTTTTGCCAAAGGGGATGACTATACACTTTTTGGCGTTTAGTTTGAGGCCATGGCTCTGGCACCAGTTGTCTGTTTCTAGGAGGCCCTTTTGGAGGATGCTTGTGTCGGCTGGAGAGTTGATTATAGCGCCCAGTTTGCAGTCATCTGCGAACTTGGTCAGCCACAGTCCTTCCGTGTTGGCCTATACCTCTGAGAAATATATACCGAACAGGAGAGGTCCCAGGACTGAGCCTTGTGAGACGCCACTTGTAACTGGTTTGGAGTCTGACATGGCTCCAGCAATTCTAACCATGTGGGTTCTGTCCTTGAGCCAGTTTGCAACCCATCTAGTGACATAGGGGTTTATATTTAAGCTGGTGAGCTTATCTATAATGCCCGAGTGGGGTATTGTATCAAAGGCTTTTGGCGAGGTCCAGGTAGGCTGTGTGGACCACCTTCCCTTGTCAATGGCCTTGGTGACTGTTTCAAAGAAATTGAGCAGGTTTAAGAGGCAGGATCTGCCCTTAACAAAGCCAAACTGGGTAGGATCCAGTGTCTGTAGGTCCCCAATATCTTTATTTATGAGGTCCATGACTATCCTTTCCATAGCTTTGCAGACCAAGCTAGTCAGGCTTATGGGGCGATAGTTTCCAGGATCCGTTGAGGCACCACCTTTGTGGAGAGGGACCACTGTTGCTGTACGCAACTCTTTGGGTACATATCCTGTGGTAAGGCTGAGATTGAACAGTAGCTCTTCTTGGAGTTCATGTAGGATGCAGCCTGGGACACCGTCTGGTCCCATTGATGCTGTGTTTTTTGCTTTGGAGAGGGTGGCTCTTACCTGAGCATCTGAGATGTCAGGGGGGCAGCACTCTGCTGGGATAGATATTTGCCCTTTGGTGGGGAGTTTGCGCTGAACCTGTCAGCTAGGATGTTGGCAATGTCTGTGGGTTTGGTGTATTTTTTTTACATTTTGGACTAATTCTGAGCATATCTGGGAATTCCCACCCAGGTTCCTAACATAACTAAAGAAAGCCTTGTGATTATCCTTAGTGTCCTGTGCAATTTTTCTCTCGAAGCTGGCCTTAAACGATTTTATGTGTGCACGTAGTTTTTATGCCAACACTGATCAGAGATGCCTTCCCTTTTTGGGATTTTGCTCCATCATGTAGTAGCTTCCTCCTTCTATTGTATAGTTTGTTTATGGCTGGGGTCCACCAGACAGGACGTCTGCCTTTGGAGGATTGGGTCTTTGTTTTATTTGGGATTGCATGATCCATGCATTCCTGAAGGTGTTCATAGAATGAGTTTATAAAGGATTCTGCAGTCTGGGCCGTATTTTCCACAGGCCCGGGGGCTTTGAAGGATTCCACCTCGGTTTTGAGGAGTGTGAAATTTGCTTTAGAGAAGTTTTTCACTGTGGTTTTCTGGGCAGGGGGTGGGGTCGGGATGTGAATATCCAGTGTGATTAGTTTATGGTCTGATCTTACCAGTGAGGGATACACTTCTGGTCTGGAGCATAGAGTCCCCATGTTGGTGATAATCAGGTCCAGTATGTTTTCCCCTCTTGTGGGAGTGGTAACAAGATGTTCCATAGCATTTGAGTTTATAAATTCTAGGAACCTTTGAGCTAGGGTGTTTGAGCTAGAGTAATGCTCCCAGTCTATGTTTGGGTAGTTGAAGTCGCCCAATATAATGGTGTTTGGAGAGACCTTCATATTTTCCAGTGTTCTCAGGAAGGCCGAGTGGGGTTCCTGGGTTTGGGAGGGTGGTCTGTAGCAGGCTATAAACTGGAAGGCAGTTTTACCCACTGTTAGTTGCACATAGATAGTCTCTGATGCTTCGTGCTGTGCCACCAACCTGGAGGTGTGGGTATCTGACTAATATTGATACTCCCCCTCCTTTTCTGGTTCGGTCCAAGTTTTGGGGCCGAAAAGCATGGTATGAGGTATAACCTGGTAGTGCTGGGGTGCTCTCGGGAGCCTTGAACCAGGTTTCTGTTACTGCACAGATATCGATGTTCTCCATGCTAAGGAAAGTTTTGAGTGCATGCATCTTGAGGTTTAGACTTGGGCGTATTATCTGTATTCTGATTCATCCCATGTGCCTTCAGTTTGAATTCCACTCTCATATATCCTTTGCTGAATTTTTTGCTCGGAGTCTGCCTGTAATACCACATTGTTGATCTTTCCCCTCTGACCAGTTTGACAATGTAGTCCATCACCAGTATGAACAGCACTGGGCTAATGCACACCCACTCCACTGGAAATCCCTCTGCGAGGCCAACCACTATGCATACTTGAGTTACTGAGTCCATCTACATAGCATATGTAGAGGTCCCAAGAAAGCTGATCCTTTCTCCAAATTTAGGAATGCCCAGTTAGAGACTTTCCTCATCTCTCGAGCTTATTCTGAGCTGTCTCATATAAACATACTTTGCATACTCATCCTTTCCAGAACTTTCATACTGTGTGACAATAGCTCACTCTCTCTGTACTACTCACAGTTGTATACTGGCACTGGTATGCTTACTCTCCCAGTCATCTGAGATGCAGCTTTTTCTCCATACTGCTAGCAGTACTAGAGTCATTTCTCCTCTGTCTCACTCAATATCTTGATCAAATCTGCTGTGTCCTCATCTGAACCTGCTGCTTTCCACTCATCATTTTCCTTAGTGCTGTTCTTACTTCTTCTGGAGGTGGACTTTTCTTTCATCACAGGCTGCATCAGGAACAGTAGAGCAGGCTGTATCAGGAACAGTAGAGCTTCTCTGGGTTTTTTTTCATTCAGAAGCTGATGGAAGTACTCCTTCCATCTGCCTTTGATGTCTTGTAGACTAGTGAGCAGGTTGTTGCTGGCATCCCTTATGAGGGGCTTCTATCTTGTTCATGTTTTTGTATTCACCTGCAACCTGATAGTTTCTTTGTGCCATCTATCAATCACTTTACAGAAGCTGGGAGAGTACCTCTGAGGACTTGTTCTTTAAATTGAAACTCCTCACAACGTTTCTGCCAACCAACCAGTACTCCTTCTTAGCATCGTCAATCCTTTTTTTTTTTTTTTTTATCTCCCACTTTTATGACTTACTGGACTTGAAGATAGGGAAAGCTGGTGGTGGTGGACTACTTCTTATTTCCATACCTTGCTCAGCTGCATATATGTTCTGTAGTCCACGCACTTGCTGTTTTGAGGTTCTTCCATTCTTCTTCAGCTCCATCTATTTCCTCTTCTTCCTGAGATGCTAAAGCCCAAAGTAATTCCTTGAACTCTGGTACTTTCCTTCAGTCAGTTTCCAGGAATTCAGTGACATCTCTGTTGACCTTGGAGTCTTCATTGATAACTTGTTTGCAGCGGATTCGTACAACCAGATGTTTATACTGTAGGTCAACCGTTTCACTGAGGATGACTTTGCAATTGCTGATTTTGCCCCGGTTGCCTTTCCTTACTAGGAGAAAATCTACCCAAAAGGCATGTTGGCCACTCTTGTATGTGATCGTGTGATAGCTCTCTTGCTGGACTAAAATGTTGGCCACCATCAAGCCATTAGCCAAACAGAAGTTTAGAATGGCCTCTCCTTTATTCCTGCTGCCCGATCCATGCAGGCCCAGGCAGTCCTCATACCCTGTTCTGTCCCGACATGTACAATTACGTAACCCATTATCAACAGCAATTTATGTTGTCCTGCTTTATCTAGAAGGCCGTGCAACTGCTGTCTGAATGCACGCTTTTCTTAACGATCACAACCCTGCTTGTGGGCAAAAGCTAAAATTATGAATACTGCCTTATCCTTACACCGCTATCACTAATTCTGATGGCACCCCTCACTTTCTTCTGAAGCCTCTTACCACAATTCCCACACCATTTCTAGTTGCTCCCCCAAGGTGTAGACCCTGGATTCCAAACAAAGTGTCTTTGCTGCACTGCCCTTCCATCTTGAATATGGAGGAGGTCCAACCTCCTCCTCCTTACCATCATGTCACCCACTTCCAAGATGCATCCTGTCAGTGAACCTATATAGAGTCTAGCAATTCTTAGTTCATGTTTGGCAGATTGGACATTAAGTTGGTCAGCTTTCAATCAGAGTGATCAGAGGTAACCCAACCTGGGAAATAGACACTGGCCGGCTAGAAGCTTACTGACCCACAGCTACAGCGTTTTTCTGGCAGGCACATACTAGCCAATAAGGGACATATGACAGGGACCTATGCTAATCGTGGAAGGGGGTATAAGCCAGAGTAGCCTGGGTTCTCAACCCGCTTATCACCAGCAAATACCCATGCCCACTTGACATTCAATTGACTGAATCACCTAGAACCAATTTTACACTCACAAGTGGCTAACCCTGACAGCATGCAGTTTGATCTGGGTTTCCCTAGCTAGAGGATACTGCACACCACATCTGATGCCTGAATTGGTTGGTCTATACAAGTCTTCCCTCTTTAGACACCATCTAAAGTCTGTGCTGCTGCTCACAACTTCATTCTTGGGCGAGTTTGAGGTGAAAACCCTCAGCATATTTTTGGGAGGTGGGAGTAACCCCACAGAGATATGGGGAAAACATGCAAACTCCATACAGGGATTGGCTGGAAGTCAATATCGAACCTTCTGCCTTATGTACGAGAGGTTTGCACCTTAACCATTATACTAATGTGAGTCTAAATCAGAAATTCACCACAAAACTGTCTCTGGAACCCACATCCACTGTTAAAAAAAAAAAAAAAAAAAGCTACTAAAATTGAAACCTACCACTACTGCCAGAAATAACCTACCAGCAGAATATATTAAAAAGGTAGTAAATGTTCCGACAAACCCAATTTTGATATTAATTAACTGATCCATTAGACAGCTGTGTTTCTAACCTATGGGGGGGGGGCTTGCATACTACCCTTACATAAGAGAAGCACCAACCTACAGGGGGGGGGGCATGCATACTACCCTTACATAAGAGAAGCACCATGTTCCTTGCCGGTGCTGATCACAGACCCACTCTGTTCATAAATTAATTCTGCAACTACCCAAAGAACAACAAATGGGGATACTTGGATTAAGATGGCTAAGGCTTGTAAAGGCTCTAGGGCTGCTAGCCTAGTAACCTATGAACCCATGAACTTTCACGGATCTTACCAACTGAAATCAAATAGTCATTTTATCTCTGCTCCCAAAAATCCTTGAGAAATGCAACCATACACAGTTGCTCGCCTTTACTTTCAACATACTATGGCTTCCACCCTAATTGTACCACTACAGCCCTCCTTAATTTCATAACCACTATAAAAGCCAAAACAGAAGAGGGGAAAATCTCATCTCTGCCACCTTCCTTGACCTATCAAAGGCTTTTGACACTGTCACACACAAAGCAGATATACTGACTGTAGACCTAGGGAAAACATAAACCTACACTCACTTGGTTCGACAGCTACTTGTCTTACAGGCTGTTAAATGGCAAAACAGCATCTCCAATTCCTTCCTATGGCAACTGGAGAACCCCAAGACTCCATTCTAGGCCCCCTCTTACTCAGCATATTTGGAAGTCATCTAACCTCAGCAAGCAAGCCTGCAAAAATCATCTAAATGCAGATGACCACTATGATCTGTGCTACTAAAAAAATTGTATAGACTGCAACAAACCCAGGCATCCCTTATCTCGACTGAAATATGGCTAACCAATGTGCAACTTGCCCAATACCCCTAAACACTGAAAATGTGTCTCTTTTCTTCATATCTAACTTTAGAAGCATGCTCTTGCAAAAAAAAAAAATACGCACACCTCTTTCCCTTCCTTCCACCTTTTTGCTTTGAACAATTGTTGTACTCGTGTATTAGATTTTATTCTTAACCCACAACACTTACCTATTGATATGTACCATTGTCTTCTAAAAAATCTTTAACAGTCTTGGCCTTTTTCTCTTTTTCTCCATTTTCTTCAAGACCTGACCTGACAGTAGGTAAAAAAAAAACTTCAGACTGTGAGACATCCAAAATCCTTGTCTTAACATGGTCAGACAAATTCCCATCCATAAGCCTGTGTCCCTCTTGAAGAACTGAACCAGTAACGGCCACCCTAGAAGAGGCCTGCACAGCATCAAAACCACACTGTAAGATGCCTTACCCTATCAGAGATGCATTTAATCTTGCAATTCTTTCTTTACACTCAATGCCTTCTGCCAGAGCATCACTTTTAGATTTCAATTGGGACAGAAGAAAATTCGATATTTACATATGAAACAATTCAACTTAAAATGTTCCTGAAAGAAGAAATCCTCTGAGAAAAAAAAAAAAGAAGAGGAAAGCGTAGAAAAGAGAATCTTCAGGAATCATCAGAAGGAGCAAACTCCTGCAAATCCTCAGCTGAAGACTTGAATCATCCTGCAAACTTTCCACCCTTCCACCTCCACCTCCACCCTAGGCCCTCCAGGGAGGGGGCATAGAACCTCTAATCAGGTAATCAAATCTTCTGCTCAGCCTGACTGCCCTCCTGGAGAGGGCCACATCCTGCAAAATCAAAGTCTCGGAATGCACAAAAGAATGGTAATCCCTATGCGGGTATCTGTTTCACAAGAAATACAATTATTCACTTTTTCTGACATCCGGGAACATCTCTGGTTACGTTTTACAATGTATTCTTTCTGCATTCATTGTGTAAAATTGCTAAAGTAATTTTACTGTTTTCTTGCCTGTTTTTTTAACCTTGTATATTAGTTATGCTCGCAGCTCTTCTCCATGGGCCAAAATATGAAATGGGGATGGGCTACTAACCGCCAGATGGACAGTCTCAGTAAACAAATGCTAATACAGACAATCATTTTAAGTAGCTTTGTATAATAAACAGATATGTATGTATTATCTAAAATGAAAAATCACAAAATCTGAACTGGGACACAAAGTTATTTACAACACTCCACTCTCAATTACTAATTTTAAAATTGCATACATACCACAACATCAATGACCCAAGACATCTACTGTATGCCCATTCACTTTTAAACCCCCGACAGGACATATTACAGACATAAGTTCACATCAAAGCAGGTTACACTATTTCAAAATCACCTAACTCCTCATGCTCACAACAGCTTTAGAAATAATTGCTCTTATCCACAGACACAAAATATTCCTTTCCCATGACCAAAGCACCAAGGATATTCAAACAATGATCAACAGAGTCTCTTGATTTAATAATCTTAGCCTTCAGTCTGAACACCAATGCACTAAACTCCAGAAGTTGAAATTGGTTGTTCGTGTCTTAGCCTCTCTAATCTAGCTTTCAAACTCCTGTTCATAATTACTGCCCTGTACTTGCATAAAAACTGAAAAAGCAAATCATCCCTATATGAACTGGCATGGGTAAAACATTTTCTAAAATAGCTCTAATTGCTCTAGCCAACTGGAGTCATCTTCCTTTTGATATCCAAAGAAAATATTATACCTAGAACTTAAAAAAAACACCTCAAAGACACAAAGAGATATGTACGTTTCTTAGAAAGAGTGTGTAACTAATTATCGTATCTCCTCCTCATCTACACTTTCAAAAATATTAACATAAGGCATGTTAATATATTTTATTCTGAACATTCATCCATATTCTCTTATCACATGCATGTAATGGATTTCCATTCGTATATAAAATATTTCTGAGTTTATGTATTACTACGTATACCTCTTCTCTGAGAGCTTCCAATACAACACATTAGAATGCAAAACTCTGTTCTCTGTATTTTAAACTTTTTTCAGTAAATAAACTACTATAAAACCACACATATTTTAAAATGCCCTTTATAGTACAGCATATCTGATAGTTGCAGTCATACATCTGTGCCACTGGACCTATTATGGGACTAAAAAGGGTCTCTGGATTAGACAAAGTTCACATCAAAGCCTGTTACTCAACTTCAAATCACCCAACTCCTCAATCTCACCAACAACTCTAGTAATAGCTTTTATCTACAGACATAAAATTGCCTTCCCCATACCTAAAATGCCAGGGATATTTAAAAAATTATCAACAAATCATTCTATAAACTAGGCACTTCAGTGTTTAAGTATGACATTAGAACACTGCCTAACTCTACTCGCTGCATTTTAATGCCAAGTTGCAGTTGCACAAATGTTGCTTTGTCTGGTGAAAGACTGCCTTAAATCACAAATAGTCACATTTCTCACAGACCCAGCAATATGTGCTACATGAAGTCCCATCTGGCAACACACACACTTTGCTGGACAGAGCGCTAGGTGGGTCAGATCACCAGGTGAAGTATCGGATGGATCAAAAATGCGCTTTGTATGGATCACAACAATCTCTCTTAACAGACCCTGCACACTTGTGCTGGATGAAGTGGCAGCCAACATCTGATTCATGGTTCATAATCCTTGCACTGTGCACTCCTCTTGCACGTTGCCTAGTATAGCAATAGCCCACACCTGGATGTGGGTAATGCTGGATTTACCCACGGTTGGCGTGTTTATCCAGAGTGTCTCCATTAATTAAGGAAGACTGTCTTAAAGACCTTACAGGACTGTGTCAATTAGAGTGCCAGCTGGCACCTGGCAAACAATCCATACGTGGTGGAAAGACAAGTGGGCCTGCTGAGTGCTAGGGAGAACATTTGGAGTGCCATGACTAGATCTGTCACGCACAACTAATTCTATGCCATATGCTGTCTAGCAGTTTATTCAGCATATAATCCATATTTGGAGTGTTGGCTGGTTTAGCAGAATGCCAACTGGAGAGACAGGTGGACCAAACTGAAGTCCAAGGAATTTTGATCTTCCTAACACCATATTTAATATGAACAGTTTGTGGAGTGTTACTCGTTTTGCTTTACCTTTCAGAATCTGTGGTTTATATCCAGTACTGAAACTGCATCTTGCAATATTTATACCATTTCTTCAACTAGAAGCAAGGGAGAATGTTCATGTTTAATCACTTTATGCAGATCTTGGGGGATTAGTACATGCCAGAATATTGCTTTTCCAACAGTAGCCATACTGCTAATTTATTCAGTTGGCTGAAATGTCATGCAAGATTAACTTCTGCTTCAGCTTTTTCTTGTTTCTACTCGAGAGTTTAAATGGTACCATCCTGCACCTGCACTGCACCCACATTCTTTTTTATGCGACACTCTTCTGGCAAAATAAAAGTGCATTCCTACAATATGTTATTACTACAAGTTTGTGCAGTATCAAGGTGGTCTCTGCAACTGCTATTGCACATATCCACTTTTTCACTTTAGACTGAACTTATTTTACAATTTCTAACTTCTCATAAGCCAGGCAACCATAACATTAATAAAACCAACTTAAGTTCTTCAGTTTAAATAGTATCAGTCTTGTATACTGTATTTTTACATGCACATCAGCAGTAGCTTAATAAACAGACCAGAAAATGTTCATTTTGCACACAGGCCAGAAAATGTTTATTGTGCACATAGGCCTGTGTAATTTATGTATGTATTTGATCACTGCACTTATCTCCATGGATCACTTTCAAGCTCAGAAGAAACTATAGTAAAAAAAAAAAACACAGCAAAACAACAAAAGTAAATATACAAAAAAATGTATAAAAATTATTTAAAAAAAAAGTCAATAATGACAAAATATAACAATGTAAGGAACTCCGTTGGTGCATCTGAAGTGGAGAACACCTAATACAAGGATTCTTCAGGTGAGTGCTTTAAAAGTGCCTTCAGACAAAATATTGGACTTTTCACCTGTTTAATCTGCTTATCAAATTACCTGTGATTCTTACCAGCATTCAGACTTGCACTATTGTCTCAGTCTCTCTGATGCATTTTCAAGCTTCACTATTACAACTCTTCACTTCTGTGTTACCAACACCAATCAGTACAATATTGTTTTGAACCCACTTGCTTTACAAACTATACCTTACAGATTATACAACAGTTAATAAAAGCAAGTGGGTACTTCCTCTCATGCTTATAACCACACCTAGTATCAGAGGCCTGAACGTCAACTGCATTTTTCTGTAACTCATGGCTGTTTTTTGACTAGCATTTTGATTTGCGAGTAAAGTGGTGCTCAGTTTACTTTTATTTATTCTGAGTCTGTTAACCACGTTAGAGTGCTGATTCCATTGAACCTACTTCATTCTTAGCTCAAGGTAAACACAACAGATGCATGACTTTAACCAATAAAATGAATGACAAAATTCAATACACGCAAAATTAATATCAAGAGTTTTTTTTTTACCCTCAAGCTAAAAGCAATAAAGGACATTATATACAGAGTTGCTGACAAAGCACAATACACAACGCACACACACTATATATATATATATATATATATATATATATATATATATATATATATATATATATATATATATATATATACATATATACATACATATATACACACACATATATATATATATACATATACACACATATATACACAGTTGAAATCACAGTTAGAATACTGAAATAATCACAATGAAAAGTAGCATAAGATCAAGTATGTGCTGGTGGGGGGGGGGGGGTAAGTTAAGTTATATGGCCAGAGAGATAGCAGTTGTTTTGTTCCTATAGTCTAAAATTGTGCTTTTATTTCCGATTGGAAAATGGGATAAAAGGAATGATCTTTAAGGAAAACTAAGCCATATTCCTAACAGTTTGGGACCAAAGACTGAAAAAGCATGGTCCATGCACTGAATCCTAGTTTCGCAGTTTGTAGTAGAGGACCTGAATAGTTAAGATTTCTAACATTTAGTAGGAGAAGGTCTCATTCTTGATCAGTATAAACAGCAACCAGAAAGTCAGCATGTTGTTTCATAGATAGCCAGTTAGTTTTTTCAGCTGTTTTGCAGTTGTGCTCATTTCTTGGGGAGACAGTTGATAGCATACTGTGCTTGAGATGCATTAAATGGTGGCTGCATTTCTTTTACAGGAAAAGCATATTCTTGCTGAGCCAGTACGATACCTTTACCTATGGCATTCCTACAGGATCCGTATAGAAACTACACCTCTCAACCTCTTAGAACAAGAAATCTGGATAAAGCTATAAATAAAAGTGGGACAAGGACCCAAAAATAGCGACAATTAATTATTGGTCTTACAAACAAGTTGATATAACAGGTTTTGCATTAGCATAAATTTTCTGAAGGATATGAAATGTGAAACTCAAACATCTGTTATTTTCTACAAAGCCTGAGGTTCAAGTTCAAGAGAAGAAACAGACTGGTTACAGTGGGACAGGAACAGCAGCTGGCAGCACTTAAAAATCAGCAAAACCATTTATTTAATATGTAATATTTCATTAAGGAACAGACCTGTTTCGGCAACTTCATGCCTTCATCAGTATTAATATACAAGTAATAAAATACCACTAAAGAATCGCCTCCCACTTAGAGAGACAGCATCACTTCATTGAGCCCCGATGAAAATAAAGCCCCCAATCTTACTATCCAGGAATATTCCTTATTATTTAGGATACCATACCAACCTAACTTACTACATGAAGCTAGACTACCCTGTTAATTATAATGAAATTAAACACAGCAGAAGGATGTTTCTGGACATGTTTATATAATGCATTCGACAGCCGTCCGTTTCCAATATCACTCAGATGTTCAAAAATCTGAGTTTTAAAAGTTGTGTGGATGTCTGTCCTACATAAAAAGCTGAACATGTGCAAGTAGCTAAATAAACTACCCAATCAGAAAAGCAAGTACTAAAATAATGGATATCAAAAACTTTGGGGGTATTCCTAGACATAAATGTTTTTTGTTTTTAAAACATACTTGCATGCAGAACAATATCCACAAAGGTTGGCAACCCACCACAGGGATGCAATCTATTGTTCTCTGTGTGTCCATTTTATGTCTAAAACTTTTCTTGTAATGATGAAAGTAAAGTAATTACCAATAGTTTTTCCTCGGTCTGTTCCTTAATGAAATATTAAATAAATGGTTTTGATGATTTGAAGTGCTGGCTGCTGTTTGGATCCATCATTTTGCATTTGCACTTGGCTGTACCTGCACAGACTTTTGTATAGAGTGGAATAGGCCCATGTCATCAGCATAAAGCAGGAGTGGAAGATGGTGAAATTCAAAAGGGAGTTTGTTATTGTCAACAGAAAGAGGAGAGGTGCCAAAACAGATCCTTTGGGGATATCTTACTACAAAGGAATTTGATTTAATTTAAAATTTATTTAAACAGGTACTTGCAATTTCACTCTATACACATATGCCCATAGTTGGACAAGTTCATGTCTATTTCTGTTACCATATGGTCCCTTGTTTAATCAAGAAAGTCTTTTGGCTTTTCCTGGTTAGGGGTCACCACAGCGGAACTCCAGTCCACTCATGATTGGCAGTGGATTTTTACGGTGCTGAGTTGCCAGCCAGACGCCCAAACTTCAAAGAAGGCACACCCATTCATGCTCGCACCTACCTGCACGTCAACGCTAACTGCTGCACCACTGTGGCCTCCCTTGTTTAATCAATATTAGAACAAAATGTTCTATCCTTTCTTAATCAATCATGACTCTCACGAAATTCACATTCTTTTGCTCGGTGCTTCAGTTCAGCTCAGTAACAAAAGCATCTACAGTTTCTGTAGTACCTTGTGCCCATGTAAAAGACAAATTGGAAACAAAATGGCAAATTCTATCGAAGTTCATAGTAACTCATGAATTTCTTTCTTATTGCTGAGATTTTTAACTTTTCCCCAGTAATGCAAAAATGTGGAACCCAGTACCTTTTCATGTGACTTAAATATTCAGGTTTCCATATCAAAAACTTCATACTTTCTGTTAAGTTCCACATAGTGACAGAAATCTTGACAGCAGCAAATATTCAGCTGTAACTTACATTTTTGTACTCCCGAACAAAATTTATGAAGCAAATGTCTTTCTTCACTTCTGCAGATAAAGGTTTCTAGAACTGCAAACATTTCTGTACTCTGACACCATGGTATGTCTAGAGGGAGATAACCAACGCAGGAACACTGTGGCTGTGACTAGTTTCCATGAAGTTTATCAGATGAACTCTCCAGAAAAAATACTTTACCACATGACATGCACCTACCTCATGATAGCTCATTAGGATTTAAAGCTATACATCCCATATATACAGTGCTAAAGGGTCAAATAACCTAGAAGAATACCTTGATCAAGCACAGTCATCTCAAAGACCAACCAAAGCTATGGTGTTGCCAGGAACACAAGGGATGCCTGATGGACCAGCAAAGTGACTTGAACACACATGTCCAACTACCTTACAGACCCAGCAGTGCTGGGCTGGAGCATGGGCCACCAGAGTACCAAGTGATCCACTGGGATGTCTTTTATTAGTCTCAGGTCTATTCATTCCACCCCCCCATTAGTCTCAGGTCTATTCATTCCCCAATACGGATTATAAGGTCATGGACTCTTAAGAAAGCCAATTAAAGGGAGCAATCATCCAGGCAGGAATGGAGGCCATTTGGTCCTGGATGCCTGCAGACAATCATTCTTCATCTGAAGTCTTCCAGCTCACCTATTAGCTTTTCCTTTCTATATAGGTTCTGCTCTCATAGGATGGTACTAGGCTATCGGCCCTAGGGCCTATACAAGCCTAGCCATAACAATTCCCTGGCTATTTCTTCCCACACTATTTACTTCCCTGGACCCCTGTCTATAGCAGGGCAACTGATGTGATCCTTCTCCCATCCAATCGTCAAGGTTCCTTTTGAGGAGGGCCAAAGAGGCGCTCTGCTCGACATGTATGGGCAGTCTATTCCAGAGTCTGGCGTGTCTCTATCAGGAACCTATCCCTCCAGCATGGTTTGTTTATTGTGATGACAAGGTTTAGATCCCTGGAGCGTGTGGCTATAAGGGATTGGGATTTCTTTAAGTGTAGCATGTCCAACAGCTCTGGGTTTGACATGGCCTTGTATGTTAAGCAGAGATGACCTCCGAGTAGACGATATGCGACAGAGTATAGCTCGAGTTTTTTTTAAGGCAGTCAGTGTAGGGCATCTGCTTTAGGCCTGTGATTCTTTTAGTGAGGTATTTCTGTGGCCTTTCCAGTTGTTGCAGTACATACCAAACGGGGCGTTGTATTCTATAATGGGTCTAATGAGGGATGAGTACAGTGGGACAATGACCTTTTTTCTGGATGAAAAGCCCATAGTGATGAGGTGGAAGAATTTCCTAACAATTGTGGTGATTTGGTTAATCGAAGGTGAGACCACTGTCCACCTGTGTCCCCAAGTCTCTTATCACACTTTCTGTGTTTAGTGTACTGCCACCTGTTTTCTCCTGAAGGGGATAACTATACATTTCTTGGCATTGAGCTTGAGCCCATGGCTCTGGCACTAAGCATCTGTTTCTGTAAGGACCTTTTGTAGAGTATCCACATCAATTGGGGATTTAATAATGGCTCCCAGTTTGCAGTCATCTGTGAATTTTGTTAGTCACAGTCCCTTAGTGCTGGCCTGTACTACAGAGAAGTAAATGCCAAACAAGAGCAGTCTCAGGCCTGAACCCTGAGGTACTCCACTTGTCACTTGTCTGGAGCTGGATTTGGAGTCTGTTACTTTTACTGTGTGGGTTCTGTCAGTAAGCCAGTTGGCAACCCATCGAGTGATGTAGGGATTAATGCCCAGCTTAGTAAGTCTATCTATGATTCAAGAGTGGGGGATGATGTCAAAGGCCTTGGAGAGGTCCAGATAGGCTGTGTGGGCTCTGGAGACTGATTCAAAGAAGTCAATCAGGTTCAGGAGACAAGATCGGCCCATCACAAACCCAAACTTGATGGGGTCCAGTGTTTGAAGGTTGCTAATGTCTTTGTTTACAAGTTCCATGGCCTTGCAGATCAGGCTCATCAGACTGATGGGGCGGTAGTTCCCAGGATCCAAGGTGGATCCCCCCCTTGTGGAGTGGGATAACTGTAGCTATACGCCACTCTGTGGGCAGGAAGCCAGAGATGAGGCTACGATTAAACATGACACTTAGGTGAGGTGCCAGGTCATTTTGTAGTTCATGTAGTACACAGCCCGGGATGTCATCTGGTCCCATGGATGCTGTATTCTTAGCTTTGGAGAGTGCGTTTTTTTACCTATGTGGCTGTTATTACTGGAATTTGGCAACTTTCCCGTACTGAGATGGGCTGTTTAGGGGGTGAAGTTGGCACTGAATTGCTCTGCCAGGATATTGGCAATATCCTTGGGATCAGTATATTTAATGCTATTCTGCTGTAGCTCAGAGCAGATCTGAGCATTGCCATTTAGATTCTTGGCATAGTTATAGAATGCCTTATGGCTGTCTTTGGAATCTTTGGCAATTTTAGTTTCGTAACTAGCTTTGGAGGATTTTATGACGGATCTCAGCTTCTTACTAAGGCTCCTCTCCGTCTTCATTTGCTTAAAATATGACCTTCAGCAACTCACAACCAGAGAGTGGTTTGTGATAATTAAGAATTTGGGATAGGCTTTTGGACTGCATAGGTTCATAGGTAGGCAAGTACTAGGCTATTGGCACTAGGGCCTACATAAGCCTAGCCAAAAAGGTACCCTGGCTTCACCACCAAAGAAAATTATTTTCCTGTGCCCCTGTCGAGCAAAACCACAGAGGTGATCCCCGGGGTGAATTTCTCATTTCCCATCTAATCATCAAGATTTTTCTTGAAGAGTGCTAATGAGGAGCTTTGTTTGATATAGATAGGTAGTTTGTTACAGAGTATGGGAAGTGTCTGGGACAGGATTCTATCCCTCCAGCATATTCTGTTTATTGTGGTGACAAGGTTTAGGTCCCTAGAGCGTGTAGCTCGGAGGGATTGGGATTTCTTTAAGTGGAGCATTTCAAACAGCTCTGGCATGCCTAGTAACTACTAGAGGACTGACATGGAGCAATCATATCACTGCAAGGGTATACTACACCCTCCTCTAATGTGCATGTGCTACCACTTGCACACTAACAAAGGGCCATTATCACTAGCTTTGTGGACCGACCCTATGTTCCCAGGTCTATGCCTATTAAAACCAAGCTCATTGGCAGATAGCATCTCTGCAATGGAATATTCATATCTTCCAAGACTATATGATGATAGACCAGGAGGAATAACGATGAGGATTTTCTTCATTGCCATTTGAATGCAGACAATGTAAGCTGGACATTGCATGCATGAATTCCTAGTCTTGCACAAATTTCCCGAATTTCTGAATTAAAAAAAAAAAACACCGTTCCTGCACTTCAGTGATATAAAAGCCAAACTTTACATAAACACTTTCATTCAATCAGTCAGAAGACCTTATACTCTAATGTATGAATAAAAGCACTTTTATACCCCTGAAGTCAGAGAGGTTTTTTTTTTTTTTTTATTTTACACCAGAGTCATCAGATTGTGTGATCTATGAATTTGGTATTGTGGTCTATCATCACGTAGAACAATGCCAGGTATCCCATGTCCCAAGAATAAAGACTTTAGTACAGCATTAACCATACTTGTCCCAGTCAATCTGATTTCAGGGAATTTGGAATAACAGATACAACTTCTTTAAACAAACAAGTTAATGCACATTTCACTACAGTGATGACCTGGTATTGGGTAACTAACATCACTTCATCTGGACTATTATCGCACTCAAAGCACAACTGTGCACTACATTTTTTTCCCATATCGGACTCATTCTAAGCTCATACATAACATTTTTTACTCTTTCTTTACACTTTGTTATTATCTCATGTAATTCATATAGCTTCCCAAGCATCAGTAGTCTCAGACGGATTAGGGGTTGGTATAATGGTTAAGGTGTTTGCTACTGAAGTCACACAAGGTACAGAGTTCAATTCTTACCTTTACAAGAGAAACTGGTTAGAATGTAAATGGCCCACATGGGCAGATAGCCTAGTACTTACCTATGACTCAATCTTGTCAGTTTTCAACATTAAGCCCTTGACAAAATGTATTTCTTCCATAAAATGAATATACTAAATTTATTCCCAAGAACGAGTTTTGTTTGGGCCAACATTTCACTGTAGTACTTTTCTCCAAATGCATTTCAAAGTCTGTACCACTTTATTATCAAACTGTTTTACCTTTTTACCTGCACTAGTAATTGCAGTAATAATTTTTCTGATAAAGATGCTGTACTCAATATATCTGCTATGTGTAGTTCCTTGCCAGGGTTATAATATACTCTCAAACTGTAATTCTATAGATTATGTTTATTTACGTTTGTGTGCACGCTTTGTTGATTGGGTTAGCCCACTAGGCCAATGATAGCTTTTCAGGGAGCACCCACGGTGGCATTCATACTGTCTAGGGGAAATTTAGCTAGGACACCTAGGAACTTCCCCTATGTTATGGGATCATTTACATCCACCTGAGAAACCACCAGCTTTGGCAGATGGTGCCTTGGTTTAACATCTCATCATAAGGATGGCACAACCCCCCATACTGAAATGCAATGTCAGTAATACAAAAATAATCCAAGTACCTGGGCTGGAAAAAAAAAAACACACAGCCTTCTGATCTTCCAGCATTAAAAGTAAAGAGTGCAATATATGTCGAGTTACTAATACTGACTATGCTCTGCTTGAAACTGTGGTCTGTTTCCAAGAGGTTATAGCCCATTTCCGGCTGAACTTATTTACCACAGATATATTCACAGAATGTCATACATCTATACAATTACTGTCTACAGGTCCTTATCTGAGTATATCTTTTTGCACATCTACAACTATTCTTGATCCCAAAGAAACTTTTTTACTCTTTTGTAGGATCACAGCTCCTATAATCATTATTCCAGAGAACTATTTACAACACAGTTAAATTATTTACATCACTGTTCTTTACCTTTAATACATTTAACTAGTTAAAGTGACCACTTAAACTCTTACTCAAAAGTTCCAATCCCTTGCTAAATCTTGCTCCAAGAAGCAACTTGGATACTGGAGATACGATTTATATTTGCATTTTTACTTCACTTGAAATTGTGCCATCCTAATGCATTTCACAGCTGTATCACATATTTTAGATATTCCACTCTTAATATTTGCTAAAAGTAAACATGCACTGCCTTTATCCATCAACTGCATCATTCTCACTTTTTGAGCAATGCTAATAACAGTGACATTTGCTCGACATGCTCTTCTTGTGCTGACTCCAAATAGATCACCAATTACATTTACAAGCTTTCTCAAGCCTCCCCCAGTAGGTTGCTAAATCTACGCTGTTACATAGTCTGAGACTTTTCTCATCTAGCTCTTCTAGAATCCCACAACTGGATCTAGTACTCACACAAACTTAACATCTAATACTGTTAAAATCACTTATTTACTCATGGCTAATGAGTAATCTATTTTTAGTCAATTTGTACAGATCTTAACAGACCAATACAAACATGAACCTTTGATTACTTTACTCAAACATTCTGTCTCCTCTGTTGTTTAACAAATCCAACTTTCCATCCACTTAAATTCATGCTGTATTCTACTTCGGAGAGTTACTAGTACTTTGCTTGTAGCCTGTATTACTGGCACTGCATCACAGTTTCACAAAGCTGTAGCAAGGCAGCTTTGTATCCAGGGTGGCACACCAATATGAGCCCAACTCTTGTGGCACTTGCCAGGTTTGAGGTATAACTTGGCTGTGTGGTACTGTCGCTCCTGGGGAATGACGCAGCAATATACATAAGTTATTCTACACATACATTTAACAATTAGTATACTATGATATTAATAATGGAGAGTAAAGCTCTCACTGCTTTGGAAAATGGGTTTATTGCAGCTAGAGAAAATTAAATTCCCTTATGTATAAAAAAAAATCTCAACACAAACATTCTGTAGTAATAATAATAATGCAATGCAGATATGCACTAACACGCACATTAAAAATCTTCATGTACTGCGAAGGACTTGAAAAGTCTAAAATTGCTGTGCCAATCCAGATTTCAGTGTCCATTTTGTCTTAGTACTTAGCTGTCAAGTATGATGCATGTAAAAACAATGGATTGTTTATGCTCAAAGAAGCCAATGACTGCTGCACACCACACACCTACTTCAGTCATTTGTCTGCTTTATTCTACACTTTGACAGTTTTGAGTAGCAAAACTTGACAGGATGAGATGGAGAATTTAATATGAATTATATTAATACTAAGTTAGGTATGGTGTCACTGTCTAGTAGTGCTGCTATCCTCTTGCACTCCAATAATGCATCTCAAATCAAACTGGAAGTGCAAGAGGCACATCACTGCCTACTGCACCCAATTGCCCAATCAGAAAGCAACCCAATGTTTTAGGGAGATGCAAGTGCATTTCTTACATAAACTATATGGGTGCACAGACATTTTTGCATTCAGAAAATAGGAAGGGAGGAGCTCTGTACAAGGAGTACTGGTTTTGCACTCCCCTACAAGCTGGTACTCAGTGCTGCTGCCCTAGTCTCCCTACCCTTCAAATAACTTTAGGATATTCTCTACGCCAGCTTCCTAATTTTCTAAATAAATCAACAGTACCACTGCTACCACTCTGTACAGTATTCAGGATGCCTCTGTGATTACATGACTATATGAATTAATATAACTGTGCACATTCACGTTGTTTACATGCTATGAACTCTTAGCATTCCTAGCTTTTCACATGCCAAACAACCCAGAATATTATAAGAATTAATTATTCTAATATTCTGGGCTGCTGAAGAACTGTTAACAGTTCAAGTGATGCAATTTGAACTGGGCTTTTGCACTTTTTATTTTCATATTCATATGTCAAGGGCTTTTGATCCAAAGTCTTCACATGGTATCCTGAATATGTTAAAAAAGTGCACGGGGCTTTCTTCTCTGTGTTTTTGAGCCCAAAGGTTCAAACATATCTTCAGACAAGACACTCCACTCTGAACAGGTCTAGTTTAAAATCATAACTGTACTTGTTCTTAGCACTTCTTGACAAAAATACGACTTGCACTCTGGCTTTGATGCCTCTGATAGACTTTCAGATTTCAATGTTGCAATTGTTTTACTTAAATATAACAAACACATGATTCATCATTTCAACATGCAAACAGTTCTGAATACACTTTCTTTTTACACAACTTTGCAAAATGGTTCTATCTTGCACAATCCTTTCTCTCACGCAAGATGTTTGAATTTCAAATGCATCATGTTTCTGTGCATTTCTACGACTTGCACTCTGGCTTTGATGCCTCTGATAGACTTTCAGATTTCAGTGTAGCAATTCTTTTACTTAAATAGAACAAACAAATGCTTCATCATGTTTAACATGCAAACAGTTCTGAATACACTTTTTACACAACTTTGCAAAATGGTTCTATCTTGCACAATCCTTTCTCTCACGCAAGATATTTGAATTTCAAATGCATCATGTTTCTATGCATTTCTTGTCTCCCTTTCTTTGCTACATTACTGTTATGCATTGCAATAACCTTCCCTTTATCTCATTCCTACCTTTTTCACTCAGTTCTATCAAACACACACATCTATTTTCTCAGGTATATATGTTTCCAAGCATGTACCAGTACTCACTTGTTGTATATACAACTATGGATAATGACAGGTCAATTTCTCTCATCAGTATTCTCCTTGAAAGATCATTTCTTATACCACAAGCTATTCTGTTCCTTATTAATGAGCAATGCAAACCACTAATTCAGTCTTTTCAGCAATGCAAACCAAAAATTCAGTCTTTCATTTGACTCTTCAGCACAGTAACATAAATATTCATATTATCTGTAGGAACTTAAGCTCTTGTAAAGAATCGTGAATAAATGACAACTTCTTTACAGGCTCATACAACTACTGAACTTCTCTATAATTACTGCCATTTTATATTTTCCTTTTCAAGTAAAGCAAAGTTAAATGCCCGCAAGGCTTCTTCTCAAGCAACTTAGACAAATATGACAAAACTATGCCATTTCAGAAATTCCACTTGGAACGAAGAATAAACAGAACTCAGATTAAAAAAAAAATATATATATATATATATATATTTTTTTTTTTTTTTTTGCAAGCTGCCTTGCAGCAAAAAAAATTGTGGTGGTACCAGTTACAGTATTTTTCCCTGCACTTTGGCCCTCCCTACTTTCAAGCAGATATGCACCTGAAAACAAATATTTCTTCATTTCTTTAGACACTACTTCACTTTTGCAGATTCATGGCACTATTCGTTAACATGGCACACTTCATAAAACATAGTACACTATGACGTAAAACACTGTATATAGTTTTACTCCACCTTGTAGTACATTACTCCATATAGTGAGTACAACACAAATGACAACCCCCCCCCCCCCCCCGAGATTCAGAGAGAACACCATTGGCGTACTAGCTCATCCTGATGGGGTAACATACAGAGTCCAACCATGTACACTCCACTAGTGTTATGATTCCCTCCCCCATTAATGAGTTATTTAGCACAAAGAGGTGAATAACATACAAACACCATTTAAAAAAACAAATCAGCTAATCATCCTTTGCAAGGCAGGGCGGCAACAGACTTCAATAAGGTCCAGAGAAATCTTCTGTTAGAAGCACACTTATCCCACACCCACACAATGACACTAGTAAGCTCCTGCCAATGGCAGCTCACACAGCACCAAACCTCCCCCCTTTACCATGTGACGAAACTGACCTTAGCCCTACTGTCATGCATAAGCAGGGAATGATCTTTTTATAAATTATTCTTAGGCATGATGATAGACCACAGTATAATAGGGAAATACAACCCTAAGTAGGTGTAATGTACTTTTACTATGGTGCTACATGTAGCTAGTTAGTAAGATACTATATTCTTTCCCAAAATGCCTCCCCTGCTGCTCTGTGTAGCACTGCCATGTTACACAGAACTTCCTCCCGTCATAAGCATGCACAGTACACAGCAGTGCACTATGTGAGACGTTCAACAACACCTAATGTCATAATTGCTGCTGCATGCTAGCACAATCTATGTTGTAGAGCACGATGTACTTGTATCTGCATGCTAGATTTATGAAAAGCAGCAGCCACACTACCCCAACTGTTATACTACGCAACTTCTGGATGTTTGTCTCAGTGCCGAGTATACACACATGTATTTACAGTGAACTTCTTAAAATAACACATAAAACATAGCCTAGTACCTACCTATGAACTTATCTGCCAGAGGGCATTTATAAGCCTAGCCAGAGTGTGTCGGTTTTCGCTGATCCATTGATTAATTAACTGATCCTCTGTAAAGCAGAGCCAATGAAGTGATCCCAGGGGTGTATTTTCTGTTACCCATCCACTCGTCAAGGTTTCTCTTGAAGAGTGTTAGTGAGGGGCTCTGCCTAATGTAGTTTGGAATTTTGTTCCAAAGCACGGGGAGTCTCTGTGACAGGAATGTATCCCTCCAGCATGTTCTTTTATTGTTGTGGTGAGGTTTAGCTCACTAGAGTGCGTGGCTCGTAGTGACTTGGATTTCTTTAGGTGGAGCATGTCCATCAGTTCTGAGTTGGACATGGCTTTGTAAGTCAGGCAGAGATCACCTCTGAGTAAGCGATATGCCACTGAGTACAGCCGGAGTTTTTTCAGTTGGGCTGCATAGGACATATGTTTGAGGCCAGTAATCCTCTTGTTCAATAGTACAACAGTAACACTCTGGCTATGCTTATAAATGCCCTCTGGCAGATATGTTCAGCTGTTGGAAGTGTCTTCTGAGATACATCCCAAATGGGGCATTGTACTCTATGATGGGTCTGATGAGAGACTAGCACTATAACATCTGTATTTCCAGATGCAAACCCTTTAGTAATTAGATGGGCCACATAGAAGGATTTCCTAAATACATTGGAAATATGATTGTCAAAGGAGAGTACTATCTACCTGGGTCCCCAGATTTCTTATTACCTCTTCTGTATTAAGGGGGCTGCCACCTATGTGGCAATTTGTGGGTGTTTTTCCCCAAACGGGATGACTATGCATTTTTTGTCATTTAGCTTGAGGCCATGGCTTTGACACCAGGTGTCCATCTCAGTAAGCCCCTTTTGGAGGATGTCCGTGTCAGCTGGAGAGTTAATTATGGCTCCCAGTTTGCAGTCATCAGCGAACCCGATTAGCCATAGCCTTCTTGTGTTTGCCTGTACTTCTGAGAAGTATATGCTGAAGAGTAGGGGTCCCAGGACCAAGCCTTGTGGGACACCACTTGTGACTGGTTTAGAGTCGGACCTGGAGCCCGCTATTCTTACCGTGTGTTCTGTCTGTAAGCCAGTTGGCAACCCATCTCGTGACGTAGGGGTTTATGTTCAGGCTGGTGACTTTTTTGTAATACCCGAGTAGGGAATGGTGTCAAAAGCCTTGGTGTGGTCAAGATAGGCTGTGTGAACAACCTTTCCCCTCGTCTATGGCCTTGGTGACCGTCTCAAAGATGTCAACCAGGTTTAGTATGCATGATCTGCCCTTAAAGCCAAATTGGGTCGGGTCAAGTGTTTGGAGGTTCCCAATGTCTTTGTTAATGAGTTCCATGATAATGCGCTCCATAGCTTTGCAGACCAGGCTAGTCAGGCTTATGGGGCGATAGTTACCAGGGTCACTCCTTTGTGGAGTGGAATAACCATTGCTGTGTGCCATTCTATGGGCACGTAGCCTGTGGAGAGGCTGAGTCTGAACAGCGTGTTTAGGTGGGGGGTTAGTTCGTTCTGTAGTTCGTGCAAAACGCAGCCTGGGACACCATTTGGCCCCACTGACGCTGTGTTTTTGGCTTTTGAAAGGGCTGTTTTCACCTGTGCGTCTGATTTCCGGGACACTACACTTTTCCAGTACTGTTTTGGGCCCTTTTGGTGGTGAGAGGGGGGTGAAGTTTGCACTGAATCTATCTGCCAGGAAGGATGTTGGTAATATCAGTAGGTTCAGTATATTTTGTGCTATTTTGCACTAGTTCAGTACATATCTGTGAGTTGCCACTTAGATTTTTAACACAGCTAAAGAAGGCTTTGTGGTTATGTTTTGAATCCTTGGCTATTTTTCTTTTGAAGTTAGCCTTGGATGATTTTATGAGGGACCTTAGTTTCTTACTGACACTGATCAGGGATATCTTTCTTTCTTGGGATTTGCTTTTTTTTCTGAACTAGTTTCCTCCTTCTATTGTACAGCCTGTTTATGGCAGGGGTCCACCAGACTGGTTTCCTTCTCTTAAGAGGAGTGAGTCTTGGTTTTGCTAGGGATGGCACGATCCATGCATCAAGTGCATTTGTAAAGATTTGTGCATCTTGGGCAGCGTTATTATTTGGCATGGGGGCTGCGAAACTTACCGTCTCCGTCTTAAGTAAGATGAAGTTTGCTTTAGAAAAGTTTTACTGTGGTTTCCTTAGTTGGGGGTGGTGGTGGGGTGTGGACATCCAGAGTGATTAGTTTATGGACCGATCTAACCAGGAACAGGTTGACCTCCGGTGTGGAACACCTGTCGCCCATGTTGGTGATGACCAGGTCCAATATATTTTCACCTCTGATAGGGGAGTTTACCAGCTGATCCAGGGCATTTGAGCTGATGAATTCCAAGAAGTGCTGGGCCTGAGAGTTTATACTCTAGTAGTTTTCCCAGTTAATGGTATGGTAATTGAAATCGCCCAATATCGGGTGTTTTCCAGTGTCTCCAGAAAGGTGGAGTGGTGGTTCTGGGTCATGGAGGGTGATCTGTAGCAGGCCACAATTTGCATTGCAGATTTGCCCGATGTTTGAGATCATCCATGTGCATCTGAGGTATCATGCTGCGCCACTAACCTGGAGGTGTAGGTATCCTTGATGAATATGGATATACCCCCTCCTTTTGTGTTTCGGTCCATGTTCTGTGGTCGAAACGTGGTAGGAGTTGTAGCCCGGTAGTGCTGGGATGCTCTCTGGAGCATTGAACCAGGTTTCAGTTACTGCACAGATGTTGTTCTCCATACTGAGGAGTGCTTTGAGCACGTGCATTTTGAGATTTAAACTCCTGGTGCTGAGTAGTATAACCCTCAGTCTTTTTGTTAATTGTGCTGTTTATGGAGGTGGGTTTGACTTTTGAGCCTTGCCTAAAAAAGGCACTATGGGGGCAGCAAGAACCTTGGTCAGTAATCGAAAGCCTAGAGGGTGACATGTGCAAGCCGCCTCTTGTGAAGCAATGCGGCTTGTAGAGTATGTTGTGCCAGGCTGACAGACACTGGATCCCCTTTGAATGACACCAGAAGCTTAGCCAATTGTTGAAATTTATCATTTTTTCTTTATACTGAGGTATCATTCTTTGTGAGGGCAGGATGCTACTCAAGGTCAGGGTCACACCAGCATGGGCTGCATGATCAGACAGCTCTTCCATATCTCTTTTCATGTAGTCCAGGGAGGTACGTCTCAGGTCATTCACACCAACATGAACAATGACAGAGTCATATTTGCACTTGTTCTGGAGTGACCCGAGTGCTTGTGTTACGTGGCGGTTTCTGGCTCCAAATAGGCAGCTAACAGTAACCTTCTGCTTGTCCAGCCTAATGAGTGGAACGTCAGTGTGCCCGACTATCACCTATTACTAGTGTCATTAACTGTTCACATACATGTGAAGCAGAGTTCCTTCCTAATCCAATTCAAGTGCAACTTGGACAACTGGATGGGAAACCGGAAATTCATCTCTGGTTTGGTACCTAGGTCTCTGATGCAAATAGGTAACCTGTAAATGGTTCATTTCCCAGACCCATGCTTACACTTATCAAGGGTATCAGAACTAATCAGAGATTTGGGATGCATGGCTAGGCTTAAAAAGGACCTTTGTGGCTGTTAGCCTAGTAAGCACCTAAACACCTATGAACCTATAAAAAAAAAATCCTGTACAATCACTTTAATAGCTGTACAGAAATATGTGGGAGCATACATTCGTTCTAATACCCCCATGGAAAGATCACATTCTGTTCTACAGACGCTATTTGGATGACATCTGTATTTTATGGTCTGGCTCTGAAGGGAACCTATCTGAATTCCTTATACACATCAATTCAACAACGAATTTCCTACAATTCACACACACAGTGGATCAGCACGAACTTCATTATCTGGACATTACTCTTTACAAGGACTACAATCAGAAAACTTTCCATTCCAAACTACATCGCAAGGCAACATTTTCCAACTCCTTGCTACACTTCGAAAGTGCCCACCCACCATATCAAAGAGGGGATCATTAAGGGCAGCTCATCAGAGCAAGTAGAATATGCAGTACGGAGAAAGATTTTGATTCTGAGGTGGAATTTTTGAAAAGCTTTTTGGAGAGAGGTTACCCTCTGGAACTATTTCTAACTCTAGCAGCAGAGGTAAAATCTGCACGACATTCCTCTACAAACCAATACTAGGGGGTTTGTACCAGTGACCAACAATACACAAAACAAGGATACTGTTCACACTAACAGTTTTGCACACACATACTCATCAAATTCCTATGAATTGGAAGAAACAATCTTACATCACTGGCGGTTTAACCCTCTTTGAAGAACTAAAGACTATATACCACCTAAACCCAGTTTTGTTCGTAAAGAGGGCCAATCTAAAGGAATTATTTGAAAGAAATCAAAGAAAAAGATGAAGGTAAAACAACCAAGGCTGGGCACTTTCAGATGTGGTGCCTGTGCCCAATGTCATGCCATATCTAAAGTAACAGCACCATACCTCCCGTCTAGGAACTACAAGATACACCCACTGGATTTTACACCTGTGCCTCTAGAGGTCGTATACTTGGGGATGTGCACCAACTGTCAAAGTTTCTATGTGGGCAAAACTGAGAGGGAATTAAGGAAACGTGTCACGAGCATCTTTATGACATGACCAGGAAGAAGGAAACCAATGCCTTCTATAAACACTCACTCTCCTGCCCAGATCCCAAAATTCAGTTTCTAGTTCTGGAACAGGTTGAGCCAGATGCAAGAGGTGGTGACTGGGAATCCACCTTGGGCTACCGTGAACTATTATGGCAGTTGAGACTGAATGCAGGAAGCCACCAGGTCTGAATGGGATGATCAGCATTAAACCGGTCCTCAAGCTTAGGAGGGCTAGGTTATAACTCTCATACTTGACCCCTTCATACTACAGCATCCCCACACAGCATATTAAATTACTGAACATCCACGGTTTTAGGATTCTGACTAATAAATCAAATTCTATATGAAATGGTATATGGATGGGCGCACATTTTATTGCATGTCTTTATCAGTGCAAAGTAATAATAAAAGAAAAAGTTTTAACAATTCACTGACAATCCAAACACATCTTTAAGCATATTCCTTAACAATCTACAACCCCAACCAGACTTCAGACTTTTATGTTCTGAAACCTAGGAAATTGGTATTTTAAAATGTTTTTATGATTAGTCATTTTATTTAAGTGCAGATGTTGTTGCAAACATTTCATTTTTGAGTTGGTATAATGACTAACTTTTTAACATCCAACTCCAAAGCACCACACCTTAGTACTAGACTTACTAATTAATTAATTGTATAATTGCTAGGCTATTTAATGGAGGTTACTGCATACTGCATTTTGTTTTCACTTGATAAAGCTCAGGACTGCCTGAAAGCGCTTGATTTTATCTGTGATTTTTGGAATACTTCAGTGTGATTTTATCTGTGACTTTTGGAACACTTCAGAAATAAAAATACAGCCTTGTGGACTTTAGCAGAGTTCTGGTTCCTTTCTTCAAGGTCGTGGATTATTCTTTGCTTGTCTTTGGTTTTTTGTGCAGTACAGAAATAATGGCATCTACCAGGAAAAAGCACAGGACAGATTTAAAACAAGCTTCCCTGGTAGAATCCCAAAATCAATTAAGATGAATACCAAAAAGAAGAAAATCATGGCAAAACTTAGTAAGTATGCTGTATGAGCATGAATACAGTATTAAAAAGAAAAATTAATAATGCTCTTACTAAGGATGCACATAATGAGGGACATATTTTTCAGTATATGGTCACGGACAGTGCAGACTAGGACGTATGAGGGGGACCATGGACACTCCTACTAGAACTGAAGGAATTAATATGGTAATTGCTTTTAAATGGATATGCTTGGCCAGGTTTGAATGAATTGCCAGGTTTGAATGAATTGCATTTTAAAAATGATGGCCCTTACAAGATAACTTGAGATATGTATAAGCAATTTAGATGTACTGAAGTCATGGAATATTACTAAATTGATTAAGCTGAGTTTTATAAATGCTTTTATGTTATTAAAGATGTGCGTTTATAAGGAGCAGGGTTGGGTTTGATGACATCATTATGTAAACGTGATTTGATAGCAGGGGTTTTAAATACTGGGTTCTCTTATTATTTGGTTATTTGATGAAGTTCAAATGTAGAGACTGTACGAAAGAGCTTATCTATGAGTTTTGTTTAATTAAATATGTTTGGTATGAATTTTAGCTGGTTTGTCATTTCTCAGCTCCATACAGCAGTTTGTGTTTATTAATTAGTATGCAGTTTGTTTGGGTTAAAACTTAGGAAATGTAATGCCCAGCAAGATAAAAACTCACATCAATCTAAGCAAGCAACTCAGAGTGGTAATTAAGTCTACCAAACCAAATTTGAGGTACCAATTGCCTCCCAAGCCAAGGACACTCACAAGGTTTTCTTCAGCTATGTCTACAATCTCAAAAGGCAGTACACAACGGTGTGCTCATCTAATTACAAATGGAGTCACTTACACAGAGCTGGAAGATGTTAGCAATTCTTCTGGCCAAAAAATTCAGCTCCAATTTTACCCCCTCTTCCCCCCAGACACCCATCAGGAAATAAGACTGTGCATAACTTTCCCAACTACCACCAGGGAACAGATCTTCCTCTAGAACCACTATTTAACTATACTCTCCCATTAGGCTTCTTGCCACTTGAATTAAAGACTGCAGCAGTCATCCCTCTGCAAATGGCAGGCACCTACAGACCCTGGTTAACTAGACCCACAAGTCTGGAGTAGTCTTGTATGCAAAGCCAGAGAATGAATTACCATGGAAGTGATAAAGCCATAAGCAACCTTCAGACACTGGATCTAACACATTTTGATTTCGTCAAGAGGCAAGCCATGACTACTCAACCCTGTGCACTTCTGAGAAGGTCAGCAAAGTAATGGCCAACGGCAACACACTGCATACTGTCTACCTTGTCCTGGCCAAGATATTCTATGCAATACCACAATTAGGCATTGTAGACAAACTCACAAAATTAGGCATAAACCCTATGTCACCCACTGGTTAGCCAGCTGGCTCACAGATAGAATAGGGGAGTCCATCTCCACAAATTGAATGGTCACTAGTGAAGCTCCACAGGAATCTGTGTTGGGTTCATTCCTTTTAGTCATCTATTTCTCTGAAGGCCAACATCAAGGGCCTCTGGCTGACCAAAGTCTGCAGACGAATGCAAACAAGCTGTAGCCACTGAATCCCTACAAGGTACAAATATCCTTCAACGACACCAGACACAGAAAAACTAGTGCCAGGACCACAGTCTAAAGGTAAATACCAAGAGATGCATGATAAAATCCTTTGAGAAGGTGGCTAGCCCTGGAAACTACCATATTGATAATACACTCCTAAGAATACAACCAATAGTCAAGGAATGCATACACACACAGTAGCATGCCCTTTAACCATTACGTGTCTATGGTAATAAGGAAATAATTCGGTGTTGCACAACATATATGCACATGATATTATCTAGGTCTAAGGAGGTCATCATTCCACTGAACTCTTTCCTCATCAGAGCAAACAATGAGCACAACACCTCCTTCGGTATGTACTTGATCAGACACATGCAACAACTGGAACATCCATAGAAGTTCCTCACAAAAAAAGAATACAAGGCATAAATATAATTGCTTACATGAAGCGCCTCAAAGCTCTATCCCTGCATTCAGTCTTCTACAGACTGTTGAGAGGCAATCTATGGCTGGCCTACAAAGTATCCTCAGACCCCACTCTGATGGAATATCTGCAAAACAAATCCCATCAGAATTATCGGATCTAGAGACCTAAGCCTTGTGGCAACATAAACAGGACATTTTGGAGGGACACGTATGTGTCTCGAACACTACCCTCATCTAGAACAGGTTTCCCACCCATGTGAAGCAGGGTTGTTTCCTAACCCAATTCAAGCATAACTTGCATCAGTGGATGGGGAAATCAGAAATGTACCCCTAGTATGACACCTATAACTCTAATAGATGAGGCAGCCTATAAATGCTTGATCACCCAAGCCTTAGTCTACATTTACCCATTAAAATAAATTTAAGGTACCAAAACTTTATCAGATATATTTGGGGATACACAGCTAAGCTTAAAAAGGCCCCCAAGGTGGTTAGCCTAGTATACATCTATGAACCTATACAGCTAAGCAATAGCAATTAAAGCTATACACTTTACATACCACATACTCCAAACACCTAGTAGTGCTTTGCTAGGCTGAGTGCCAGATAGACTTGTCTGATAAAAGACTGGACTATCTCCCAGATCTAGCAGTGAGCGTCAGCAGACACCTAGCACACAAGCCATTACTGGGTGGAGTGCCATGAGGACCAGAAGACTGCCAAATGGATGCCATGTAGACCAGCAGACTGCCCTGAACAGGCATAGCTGTCTCATATAAACCCATACAGAGCAGCTGTGCTGTACTAAGTGGACTACCAGTGGCACATGCACACAGTCCATGCCAGGAGTGTCAACTGGACCAGAGTGTCTTGATCAGGTATAAGTATCTAGAAATTAATCAGTGGGTGGAATGTCAGATCAACTGGCAGACAGCCAAATGGAATGCAACCTAAACGAAAGGAGTGCTAAGAATGTTGGCTGGCAGTGGCACAGAAAGAATATCAATCATACTGGCACCAGCACAGAATGGGTGCCAAGAGCAGATGCCTTGCTAAGTGGACACACCAGCAGAAAATGACTGCACCCTATGTTGCATAAAGCAGCAAAGTGAAGTAAGAGGCCAGAATTTAAATAACAGATAATGAAATCAGTACAATAGCAGAATTTGGCTCAGGTTACGTTTTATACGAAGTACAAATTCCATAATTGTACTTCCAAGAAGACAGTTTAGTCCCTACCATATCTGTGATATATACCCTATTACAACATATGTACCTCATTTGGGGCCTTAAAAAAGTTCGCGTTCCTCGAAGCTCCACATTGAAAGGGTCTGTCACACATCCAGTATTAGGAGTATTTTAATTAACATTCATGGTAAACAGAAACGAATCATACTAATTAATTAAATAAAGAAAACCAATATAGTTTATTTTTAACCACCATACGACTTCGTAGTTGAAGTCGTGAATAAGCCATTAGTACGTGTTCCACATTTTGACCAGTTGTTGCGCATTATGAGGGCTAGTGTTCCTCATTTTGAAGATAGCATGTTGAGTGCTATGGTCCCTACATTTGCTCAGAGTGGTACTTCTATCGCCGAATTTGTGCTGTAAACAATGACACACGCCGGTAGTTCAGTTAAATTGAAAATACTTAATGACAAGAAGAAATCCGTCCATTCGAACATTGCACGGGGAAGTTTAAAAGAGAAAACATCCGAGGCGAGGAGCACGCGCCCCACCAATGCTCTTCCCAGAACAAAGTTTGGTGTTTAGGCCATTTGTAAACAATACACTGACACTTGCAGGTGAAAACAGCCACCAGAGTCACTTACATCTGGCGATCAATCTACCTCAACGTCTCAAAGAGCAACGCGCACATTAAGACACTTTACAGGAAAAGCTGGCAGGGTCTTTTAAATGTGTGTGTGCTCAGGGGAGGGGGTGCTGCATGTTCACCTTCTAATCATACAATCCATTCCCCACAGGAACACAATACACTGAGCGATTCTAAAAGTTTACTCTCACAGCTAAAATACATTATTTCTTAACATAAACAGATGGCAAATGATCTTGTGATCTGAGGGAAAAAAAACTATATAAAAGAATGAAAACAAAACAAAAAAGATGGTCAAAAGACAACAAAGACTTTTTGGACTTACATCGTTCGTATCTCGCTGAAATCCACTGCCGGTGGAAACGCGCTCCTGTGAGGTCAGTAGAGTATTAGGTAAACGACAAAAACTTACTCATGTCCACCTCCTAAAAGCATGTGGGTTATTGAAAAAAGTAATAACATATGTAAAAAATAAATAAATAAAACACACACAATGTTCCTTGGAGCGCCCTGTCACTCATCAGCCCAAACAAGTTCAGTGTTGAAACTGATTTAGCCGGTAGGAATGTACACTTGTGATCTACATATCACAAACCGGTACATTAGCTGGCCATCAAAGCTATCTAAATGACAAAGCACTAGGGCGGAGATTTGTAAATTACCTCCCTTTCCCAACATGCCCCAAGGCGAAGGTATGCGAAGATGTATTATAGGTGATGTCATTTGTTTAGTAACGCCGGTATGAGGTTAAATATATCAAAAGAGTATCCCACTATATGGTTTCGCGCAGGTTGGGGCGTGGTTATGGTGACTGACAGTCATTATTTAGAGACCTTTGTTCACCTTTTCTAGTCTCATGTTGTAATCTTTGGAGACTATTTATTCTTCAGATCGAACATTTCAAAGTTGATTACTACCCATACATACAAACCAAAAAGCACGTGTATAAACTCAATTAAGAATAGTGACTTCAAAGGCTGTCTATGCGTGTATTTCATTAGCAGTGCCAATCTGAGTAAATACTCTTTTGAAAATTCTAGTATATTGCAGATGCACCTGATTTATTGTTCTTTTAATATTTTGACTCCTAAGGCTATTTTCTCTAATCCAGTGTAAATAGTTAAATGTTTGCTGCTGAGTGAAGTGTATCTGTCTGCCTTTTCAATTTGAGTTATACCATGCTATGCTATACTTATAACTGTCTTTGTAAATGTCACATTTATGTGTGCACAATGTTTAATTTCCTTTACAAGAGGTCTCCTTATTCTATCTGTATTGTATATTTAACTCCTCAGTGAACCACTCCAGGACATGCCTGAAAAGTGTCCTCAGACAAGTGCACCATCTTTGTAAATAAGTGGAAAATAAATAAAGATGAGTATACAATTTTACTTGTGGGATAGTCTTTTTTATTTCTTTGTATACATGCCATGGCCATTTTCCTGTCTGAGCTCACTTTACTATTATTGATTAAGGTTGACATACTACCAGAGTTAAACAGATGTTGTGCTTTTCCTCCCTCCACATGTGCATCTCATTTCTGAGTTTGCATTTAGACACTGTTTATTAATTTATTTGACATTTGTTAACCGGGTTAGTCCAGCTGGGCCAGAAGACCATTTTCAGTGGAGAACCGAGGAGAAAAGCTCCAGGTACAGACATTTACAGTACATAAACTTCACACTCCAAGATAAAGAATTACAATACATAAGGTCCAAAAACAGAGAAGTATAGTACATGCACATGATAATAAATAATAATGAAAAACTTTTTTTTTTTTTGTAAAAAAAATACATACAGCAATTGCGCTTTCAGAAGAGAAAGATTGGCTTCAACAGATGTATTTCTACTAGGGTAATTAAAGATAGGCACACGATATAACAAAAATGAGGGTGTGGGAGGATGGCATAATGGTTAAGGTGTTTACCTTACAGATGCAAGGTGCAGGGTTTGATTCTCACATGGGGTAATTGGCTAGGCTTGAAATGACTCACAAGGGCAGTTAGTCTAGTTCTAACCTATGAACCAAAAACTTAATTTTTCCCCCCTCACCTCCTAAAGGGCCCATATCTATACAGGAAGAATGCAGAGTCGCTGTAATCACAACTACACAGGTGAAAGCTGTACTCTCTAAAGCCAAAAACACAACATCCATGGGACCGGACAACATCCCAGGCTGCGTTTTACACGAACTTCAGAACAAACTGGCTCCCTACTTAGGCACCATGTTCAATAATAGTCTCGCATCAAGCTTCAGAACAAACTGGCTCCCCACTTAGGCACCATGTTCAATAATAGCTTCACATCAGGCTTTGTGCCCACTGAATGGCGCACAGCAACAGTTATCCCACTCCACAAAGGAGGAGCCACCACTGATCCTGGGAACTATCAACCTATTAGCTTGACGAGCCTGGTCTGCAAGGCCATGGAACGTATCATCATGGAACTCATAAACAAAGACATTGGTAACCTCCAAACTCTGGATCCCACCCAGTTTGGGTTTGTGAAAGGCAGATCATGCCTCCTGAACCTGATTGACTTCTTTGAGGCAGTCACCAAAGCCATAGATGAGGGTAAGGTGGTTCACACAGCCTATCTTGACCTCACCAACACTTTCAAAACTATCCCCCATTCTGGAATTATAGCTAAACTCACAAAACTAGGTATAAATCCCTATGTCACAAGATGGGTTGCCAACTTGCTCACTGACAGAATGCACACTATAAAAGTTGCAGACTCCAAATCTGACCTCAAAGCAGTGACAAGTGGAGTACCACAGGGTTCTGTCCTGGGACCTCTCCTGTTTGGTATCTACTTCTCTGAAGTACAGGCTAACACAGAAGGCCTCTGGCTAACGAAGTTCGCAGATGACTGCAAACTAGGAGCCATAGTCAAGTCCCCAAATGATGTGGACATCCTACAGAAGGGCCTCACTGAGACAGATGCCTGGTGTCAGAGCCATGGCCTCAAGCTCAGTGCCAAAAAGTGCAGTGTCATCCCCCTTGGTAAAAACTCTGTACCCATGAACTACCACATAGGCAGCAATCTACTTAACACCGGATGTGTGATAGAGACCTTAGGACCCAGGTGGAGAGTAGTCACTCCTTTGATAGTCACATCGCCACAGTAGTCAGGAAGTCCTTCTACGTGGCACACCTCATCATAAAAGGGTTCTCATCCAGGAAAAAAGAGGTCACTGTTCCCCTCTACTTGACACTCATTAGACCCATTATAAGAGTACAATGCCCCTTTTGGAATGTACCTCACAAGACATCTGCAGCAACTGGAAAGGCCACAGAAGTACCTCACAAAGAGGATTACTGGCCTCAAACAAATGCCCTACACTGACCGCCTCAAAAAACTCCAGCTTTACTCCGTAGCATATTGCCTACTCCGAGGTGATCTCTGCCTAACATATAAAGCTATGTCAAACCCAGAGCTGTTGGACATGCTGCACCTAAAGAAATCCCAATCCCTCCGAGCTACACTCTTAAGGGACCTAAACCTTGTCACCAAAATAAACAGGACATGCTGTAGGGATAGATTCCTGTCCCAGAAACTTCCCATACTCTGGAACAGGCTACCCATCTATGTCAAGCAAAGTTCTTCATTAGCACTCTTCAAGAAAAATCTTGATGAGTGGATGGAAAATAGGAAATACACCCGGGGATGACTTCTGTGTCTCTGCTCGACAGTGGCACAGGAAAATAACTTTCTTGGGTGGCGTAAGCCAGGGAACCTTGTTGGCTAGGCCTATGTAGGCCCTTGGGCCGATAGCCTAGTACCTACCTATTAACCTCTATATATATATATATATATATATATATATATATATATATATATATATATATATATATATATATATATGTTTACATGTGGTGTAGTAGTAAAGCTTAAAGGTGTATTTTTTTAGTGAAATCTATGTGTAAAGTGAGAAAACTAAGAGGTGGTAGAGTAGGATGTCTGAGTAGTAGGAGTAATCAGAAGAACATAAATCATATAAAGTAGTGTAGTAGAATTAAGTACAGTCCTAAGAGGGGCAAGACTTGGTGTTAGGTGAAGTTTGCATTCTTTTCTAAAGTGTTTAGAGCAGGTAATGGATCTTATATGTGCTGGGACTTTATTCCAAGCTTGGGCTACCATGCATTTGTGTTGTAGTTTACCAACATTTTTCTTTAGATGGTAAATATCTAGGAGTTGCTGGTTGGAAGTGCGGAAAGTATGAGTAGGGGTATAAGAGGATACCAGGGAGGAGAGGGGTGGGCAGATAGGTGGTTTGTATAATATAGTGTGTGATTTGAAATTGTGATAGAAGGAGTTGTTGGGGGAATTCCAGCCATTGGAGAGAGTGCAAGGCAGTGGTGAGAGTTATAAGGAGAGTTGGTGATTTAGTGGTATGGTTGTTGGAGTTTGGACTAGGTTGTGGATTGTATGATAGTTAGGACTGGGGCGGCATAGAGAAAGGAGGGGAGGAGAAAAGCCTGAGCCAGGGAGAGTCTGACATTAGAAGTTAGAAATTTTCTATTGCGATAAAGCAAGCCAAGTGTTTGGTGATTTTTTTATTTATGCTATGAAGGATATGTAAGTTAAATTTTAGTTCATCAATGATGGTACCAAGGAACTTAGTGTGGGGTTCAGGTTGTATGATGGTTTTGTTGGAGGATGTTATGACAAAGGTGGATTTATGATGAGAGAGAGAATGAGGGAGAAAAAGCAGGAGTTTAGTTTTTTTTTGGGGGGGGGGTTAAGATGAATTGATTATCAGACAGTCACTTTTCAATGGATAGAAAGACATCTTGGGTATGAGCATGGAGTTCAGTGATGTTGTTGGAAATGGGGATGAGAGTGGAATCATCAGTATTTCGAATTAGGGTGGACTGTTTGCAAGATGTGTGAAGATAATTTTTGAAAATGTTAAACAGGAGGGGACCCGAGATGGAACCTTGGAGTACGTCAGATGTAACCGGAAGGGAGGGAGAGCAGGAAGAGAGACATTTGACAGATTGTTGTCTACAAGAGAGGTGACTAGTGAACCAGGCAAGAGAGGGAGCAGATACACTGAGGGTGACAAGTTTAGATAAAAGTATAGGGTGAGAGACAGTGTCAAAGGCTTTGGAGAGGTCAAGGAAAAGACAGGATATAAGTTGGTGGTTATCTCGGGCCTCAGCTACTGTGTGACTAAATGATACGAGGGCAGTAGCTGTGCTGTGGTTTGGCCGAAAGCCATGGTGAGTGGGTGTGAGGAGGCTTTCCTGAAGGAGTATGAATGCATTTTTTAAGTATTTTAGAGAGAGGGGAAAAGATGGCTATGGGTCTGTAGTTAGATGGGTCAGTAGAAGTCCCCCTTTATGCAGGGGGATGCTGAAGAAGGATTTCCAAATGATAGGGACTGTAGCTTCTTGAATAGATCTATTGATTAGCAGGGATACAGGATAGGCTATGGATTCAGCAGCTAGTTTAAGGAAGACAGGTGGGAGATTATCTGAGGAGGGAGGGCAGGGTTTGAGCTTAAGCAGAAGTGATTTAATATAGGAAGAAGTAGGAACAGGTTGAAATGTGAAGGGGTTTTTGTTAAGTGGTTTGGAAGGGGTAGGAGGGGTGTTTTGTTGTGGTTAGTGGGTGTGAGTTTCTGGACAGTGTCAGTGAAGTCTTTATTAAGAAGGGTAGCAATTTCTAGAGGAGTGTTATTTGGGAAAGGGGAGGGATTGGAAGGGCAACCTGGCTGGAGAATTTTTTTAAGGGTAGTCTAGAATTGTCGTGGGTTGTATTTGCTGCTGATTTGGGGGGAACTGTAGTAGGATTTTTTATCATTATTGATTTGTTTTTTGACAAGGTTCCAGAGTTCTTTGCAGTTTTGGAGCAGGGATGGTGTTTTGGTTTTAACCCAGGCTTTCTAAGCACTGTCTCTTTTGTGCATAAGAGATCTGGTTTCCTTAGGCAGCCAGGGAGCATAATTAGCTTTGATTCTAATCCTCCTGGAGGGGGCAACGGAGTTGAAGGTATCTAGGAAAATGTGGTTAAATTTGAGCACAGCTTCATTGAGATGGAGCTGCCAGCGGAAGGACCAGTCAGTTTTAGACAGTATGGAGTTAAATAGGTTGGTATTAAAAGGAGAGAGTTTACAACAGTCTCTATAAGAGTGTGATTTGGGTAGTTGGGCAGCGTGTCTTTGGCTGGAGGTGGGAAGATGATCACTTAAGGAGTCTGGTAAGGTACTTGGGCTGTGATAGAGATTAGGGGTGTTAGTGAGGATGCAGTCAATAGCAGAGTTGGAAGAAGAGGTTTTGTGCATGCGGGTGGGGGGGTTGTTACTAACAGTAGATGTCTCAATCCCATTAGCAAACACTGAATGTGTCTTTCATACACACAGGTGCATATATTGCATTACAGAAGTTCATTATATAGTGAACAATTTTTAGCGATATACCCAAAATTTGATACCTTAAACATTTTTATTTGTACAACTTATTTTTAGTCCTAGCCCCCTGGCATGGTAAATATGGTATTGTCTGCACAACTCTGAATGGAATAATTTCTTTTGTATTCTCGCTTATGTCTTAGAGCGGTCTTACCAGATCTACAGCTCATTTTCGTTGGTGACTGGAACAGTCTCTTATTTGTAACAGCTTGCCCACTATAACTTATCATTCCACTGGGTTTGTCAGCTGTTCTGCTATGTCTTGCTTACTCTAGCTTAAGCAAATTTGGGGGAGGGTAAGCTCTTTAAAAGCATTGGTCCATTCTAGTAAGTTCTACAATTTGCGAAGCTGGATTCTTCCTTGCTTCTGTGCCAGGTAGGACAATTTGAACATCTGGGAGCTATCTGGTTTATCAGAAGTGTAAGTTTAATCTTGGAAACCTTTGTGCCTGGACTGCACTAGCAACACCTAATCATACCATTATCTCTGCCTTCACTGTCAAAAAGAAATTGACTTGGGTTGGTTCCAAGCTGAAATGGACCTTCTGAGTTTTGCCACTTAGGAAGGGTACTATTAGCCTAGCCCGTTCAGTAACTGGCCAAACTTACCTTTTCACTGTCTGTTAAAAAGTGGCAACTGGGCCATGACTGGGGCCTAGTTTTTAGAAGTAGTAGCATGCTCTAATCACCTGTGCCACAGGTTGATATCCACCCTGGCTGGTTGACCGCCCTCAGTCAGGATTCAAATGTCTTCCTGCACAGTTTGGATGGAGTTCTATTGCTTTCCATCACTGTTTTTTTTTTTTTTTTGTTTAATTTCTGCATTTTATTATTGGCACTGAAGTCTTTCTCATGACAAGGTGAGCATGGCTTGCAAAGCTCAGGTAATTTCTTGATGAGCAGCAGCACTTTGTTAAAAGCCCAGTTGGTTTGTTGTTGAGCATAAATACTTTGTTGCAAGGATCCAGTGCTTTGTTAGAAAGCTTGGTTACTTTCTTGCTGATCGTGATCATTTCAAACCATTGTCTCTGTAGTTTCCTCTGTATTGCTTTGCAACACAACTTGACAGCTTTTGCAGTTAAACAAAGCAGTTTATTAAGTCCTAACAGAAGAAACCTGCTTCATTTCAGCATTTAACACAAATATGTTTTCTTTTCTCCTCCGTGGTAGAAACAATTCTAAATTGCTTTCCTCAGCTTTAATCAAATGTTTCAACAAGAGATCACACATTCGTATACTCTGTTACAGCAGCTAGAAGAGTCGTCTCACTTTTTAAGAGTTTTACCAACAGCTAAAAGAACAAACTTTTTACAGGGTTTCTAAACAATAAAGAGCAGTCTTTGTAGTTTTTTTAAACAGCCAAAGCAGCAATCTTAATTTATACACTTTTAAATGATAGCAATAAGAGGAATTTTACTTTACAATTTCTCTTTCCCTGTTTCTAATTAGAATAAATCACACCTTTAGGTCCTTGCAACTATCTTTAAAATTCTAGAACACCATCATTCAGGCTTTAGCAGTTCTCCTCAGGTCTGGCTCAGCTTTTAAGAAATAGAAGCATGAGACTTCTCTTCAAGCTGTCTGTCTTCACACAGCTAATAGTCTGCATCCTAAAATCACAATGAACTGTACACACACACACACACACACACACACACACACACACACACACACACACACACTACACACACCAGCAGCTCTGATTTAAAACCCCTGAGCCCAGCTCGGCTTACCAACTTGAGCAATCCCAACATGCTTTTATATTTCATTGCTGTACTCTGAGATCACAGTGTATGAGAATATTTATTTCAGTATGACAGAATTTATTTCAGCCCTACAGGGTGTTTTTTTTTTCTTCTTCACTCTTGTATCTATAGAATTAGGAATTACTTTATTGAATTAAGAAGGTGCAGAGCTGCAGATGGCATGGGTTTTGAGTGTGTATATGTTTTGGTAATTTTAACCTGTTGAGCCTTCTGTTGGCGGGTAGTACATCAAATTTTCATAATTATTAGTATATATATATATATATATATATATATATATATATATGTATGTATGGGGTCCCTTCAGAATCTCAAAATCCTAAAACCTTGAAATTCATATGGTCGAGACCAAATGATCGAAGTTTCAGAATTTTGAAATTCTGAAAGGAGATCTGCATACAGCATGGAATGGGAGATTTCCCTTTTTCTCGCTGTAGTGCGATCTCGGAGTTGGTATATTTAAGTAGTGGGGGTGGGGGGGTGCAGAGGGGCTTGCCCCCCCTGCAGAAATGTTTAAATTTTTGGGGGGGATTTTTTTCAGAATTTCGACATTCGAAACATCGATCATATGGTCTCGATCATATGACATTGGATGTTTCAGAATTTTGAGAATCCAAAGTGAATATATATATATATATATATATATATATATATATATATATATATATATATATATATATATATATATATATATATATATATATATATATATATATATATATATATATATATATGTGTATATATATATATATATATATATATATGTATATAGTTCCCCTTTAAAACATCTAAATCTCTTAACATTGAATCTCAACAATAACATCGAAAACCGAAAACATCAAAAACTCAGAATACTGAAACTTTGCATTACAACTTCGAAAATTACAAAGCACATGTAAATAACATCCCCTCCACCTATAACAACACCAAATTAACAAACACACTTTTTACTATATGCACTCCCCACATCCCCCGTAAATTAAATATACCACCTCCAAGATCACACTATAGTGGGGAAAAAGTTAATTTCCTAATCCCACTGTATCATGATCACCATAAAGAATGTATACATAATGTCTAAATCACTTATCTGTATGGCCTAAAAACATGTACAGAGTGGCCAAATAAACATTATATAAATAGTATAAATTCCTACACTATATAACCAATAACTATATGAATAAAAACTACAACATCTTATAGTGATACCACAAGATTAACAGATTAAACTATAACATTTACGTTTGATGATACACTACTCGATGCTATACATTTTCAGTGTTATGAAATTCAATGTAAATAACACCCCCTCCACCTATAACAACACCAAACTAACAAACACACTTTTTACTGTATATATATATATATATATATATATATATATATATATATATATATATGGGTTGATCGACAGCGGATGCAAATTCGCTACTCATGCCTACAATGGTTTGTTAAGTGTGGCAGTGTCATGCAACCATGGTATATATATATATATATATATATATATATATATATATATATCGTCAAAAAACTTCAAAAAGACTGTATAAACAAAACACCCAGGAGCCGGTACTTAGTGCTTTCATCCTTTATTAAGTGATAAGGACTTCATCAGATCACACACACACACACACACACACACACACACACACACACACACATGTGTGTATCTGTGTGTGTATATATGTGTGTGTGTGTGTGTGTGTGTGTGTGTGTGTGTGTGTGTCTATATGTATGTGTGTGTGTGTGTGTGTATATATATATATATATATATATATATATATATATATGTATATATAAAATACATGGGTCTACTTCAATCCATCAAACTTACATTTATTCATATTTCACTTACCCAAGTTCACTTTTTCAAATCTTCATTACTCTGAAAGCACTGACTGCTGAAATCCTTTCCCTGTGAAAGGAACCACTTGGCCACCATGGTGAACTTTGTCCTTTCTTCAATGTAGTGTGATCTCGGAGTTGACATATTTAAGTGGGGGGAGGTAGTTTTGGTCAATTTGGATATTTACTAATGGTGATGGAGATCGTGCAATATCAGGAAAACATCTTATTCTCCAAAACCTGAGAAATGTGCACTCTGGCACACCTGTAGACCCTCTGCTTAGTTGACCAAAACTACATTTGATTAAATTCATGGTTCCCGCACACACACACACACACACACACACACACACACACACACATGAAAATACCACAAAAAACCTGAATCTCATATACAAAAAAAAATACATTCATAAAATACTGACATAGTAAATACCATAATCCTTACAAAATCCTTACAAAACTATACCCAACACAAAAAGTGTTTTTTGCAGGGAGGCAAGTGTACCACATCCCCCAAGCTTAAATACACCATCTTCATGATCACATCAACTTGAAGAAGGGGAAAATTACACATAATGATCTCCATTACAAGAAATGCTCAATTCATATCCAATACTATCCCAGTATACACCATTTCCTACCTGACACTAGGTGACTGCACAGTATTCCAGTCACACAGATATTCGACCTTTGTACAGTCAATGTATTTTGGTATTGGAAAACTGTGCAGTAAACACATAAAACAAGTTGACTATCTACATGTTTGACATTGTGCACTGCAAACAAAGCCTCTCTACCCATGTCCACTCATGTGCTAACCGTAATCCCAACCCTAAACATTAGGGTACTGAGCACTTTTTCTCTAATAGTACCACTATATAGACAATTTTTTTCTACAAGTTATTTATTTATTGGCTTAACCAATCAGAAAAGGAGACTATTTTTGTATTTTGATAACTTTACTTCATCAAAGAAGTACTGGTTCGACGAAAGGCCAGTTTGTTTTATAGTTTATATCACTTTACATGAAAAGCGGCTTTCTTTAACAATGTGTGTGTGTGTGTGTGTTTGTGTGTGTTTGTGTGTGTGTGTGTGTGTTTGTGTGTGTGTGTGTGTGTGTATGTGTATGTATATGTATATATATATATATATATATATATAAATATAAATGAAGCTAGTATGTCTGTCTACAGCCACTGTATAGCAAAAACCCGGAACTCCCTTCCTGCCCACATAACTGACAACAAATCCCCATCACAGTTCAAGAAACTTGTTAAAACTCACTTTTTGAATAATCGACTGTGCGCCTGTATTCCCCCTGGCTAATGTCTCATTAAAACACTTCACCTAACTTAAATAACTCTACTAAGCCAACTAATCATAATACTGTACCCACTTAGGACTGTTAATCTACTGCTCATCCCATCTCTCCAGGAGTTAGGGAAAACTACCCCAGCAATGTTGTGCTTTCCATAAGCAACTAAAACCAGGAGAAGACATATTGTAAATCAGTTTGTTATCCTTCTCAACTAAAACCAGGCAAAGACATATAGCAAATCAATTTGTTATCCTTCACAACTATAGCAAGCATCATCTGCTCTCTCGGAGCCTTATTCTACATCTCTCTGCTTTTACTCTGATAGTAAATCTATCCCAGGAATCCTAAACCTAGGAATATCTTCTAAAATGTAATATTATATTTTAGAGAATGAATGTGTCATATCTGTTAGTTAATATGTATGTCAAAGTCTCTTCTATGGAAATTGTATGTCAAAAGTCTGTTCTTAAAACTATGTTTTCTAAAAAAAAACTGTTCTCTTGGAGCTTTTCTCCCCGGGCCTCCACTGAAAATGGACATGTAATCCAGTTGGACTCTCACGGTCAACAAATGTAAAATAAAATAAAAATAAAATAAATATATATATATATAAAATCAAGTTACCAGGTTGTTCAGGTGAGTCAAGGCCCATTTTTAGTAGAGACATAGGAACACTGCCAGAGTTAACTATTTTCTCAGTCACACAGTAGTCAAATGGTGAATTAGCTTAGGGAATCAAATCCATAACTAAGGAATTATCCTCAGTAGCAGTAGCTCAAAGCTTCATTCTTTATGTTAAACTACCTTATGAGTGGCAGATGAATGAGTCAGTATTGTTTCTATTTTAGAAACATAATAAAATGCTTAGAAATAAATAAAATGTATTTGAAAGATCAGACATACTATCCTGAAAAGAAAAAAAAGCAGAGATTAATACCCCCACAATATTATAGATGTTTTACTATTTGTCACATACATTCAGGTTAGATTTAGTTTATATAGTTTATTGTTATCTTTTGACAAATAACCAGTCACCTTTTAGCCCTCCAGAATCAAGCACTGATAGAGGAAAGATATCTGGAGTTAAATAACTTGCATTATTATGGATTTTCTCTCTTTAAATTCTCTAATCTTTGGGGTTTCTGATACTGTGATGAGAATGGACTCCATTCCTAAGTCAAAGTGTGATTAAGTTTTGTGAAATAATATTGTTTCAGTCTTTGATGTTAACCAAAAGTGCTCTTTGCAGCACCCGCAGTGTGCCCAGAAATTACTCCTTGGTGTTAACTGTATTGGTAGCATTAATAAGTAAGACTGCAGGTTCTTTTTTATGAGATCCATTGCTCCTACAGGTCTATATTAGTTTGCCAAAAGTGTATTACAGTGAACCTCAATCATCGACCCCTAGTCAACAAAAATCGCTTCCACAATTCGCTGAATTTACCAAGAGCAAAGAAATAGTTGGCCAACTACACAACTTCTATACTGTAGTGAGGTCTTGGTTGGTATATATAGTTAGGGAGGTGTGTGTGTGTGTGTGGGGGGGGGTTGCACGTTTAGTTGCTGCCTGATTTTTGTCAACTTTTAGTTTTATTTCCATTCCCACTCAACACCAATATGCTTCTGCTAAACTTAACAAGGAAGTCATCTTAGACTTGCTCTCCTCATGTTTTAAAACTTCCACTATATTTGGATCTGGTGAAGTCAGCAGATGTGTATGCAGTCCTACGATTGCAGATCTATGCATTTAATCGATTTTTGAAGAGGCCTATACCACCTTCAGAATGAGGAATATATAACTTGGTATACAGTGAGTTTTATACAACGCTTGGCAGGAATTAAACATTTTTCTTGTTTTCCTTTCCAGCTGATCCAATATCTTTTCGCTTGGCAGGAATGAAACATTTTTATTGTTTTCCTTTCCAACTGATCCAATATCTTTTGGGACCAGTCAATTCACTCCAAAACTGTAAGTTAGAACAGGAAGAGCAAATTGGGTTTATAGCTTGGATGTTGTTCCTAGATGTCAGGGCTGTTTTCAGTATTAATTTGAGTCTTCTAAAATATTCCTTACTGAATTTTGCTCACATTTGTTCATGTTTTATTGTCGATCCTTCATCAGTTCCCAAATATTTATACACTCCTTCTTCTCATGTTCCTTTATATCACATTCCTGTCCCAGACTGATATTTTATTGGTGCTGCAGCTTTCCTGCTTTAAATGCTGTTTTTGCATATTTATCAAGACCAAATGACAGTCTTTTATCATCTGAGAAAGTTTCGGCCTCTTGCAGTTGTGCTTTCAGCTCCTCATCTGATGAACTAACAGTTTTAAATCATCCACACACAGAAGATGAGAAGTCTTTACACTTTGTTGTTTTCCAGGAGACAAATTGTAACTATGGCCTAATCTATTAAGGAGACAGCTTAATGGGTTAAGGGCAAACCAAAGAGCTGCCATGACAGTCACCTTGGAACATCCTCCTTTGAATTTTTATCCTTGGTGTAATAATTTGTCCTTTATTGTGGCTTTGCTGCAAAGTGGTTTGCCACTGTTTAATGGTCATTGTAATGTAATTGATCAATGTAGGGTGTATCTTGCACATCTCTAAGCACTCCCATATCCATGAATGCAGGATGCTGTCAGACGCTTTTTTTGTAATCTATCTATGCCATACCTAGATTTTTCCCCCTTTTTACAATTCTCCATTGTAACTTTAACAACAAACAATCCTCTGTTCCATATGACTTTCTTTTTTCTCTTTTGTTCAATTGCCATGATTTGAGTTTTTTCCTAAATTACTATAAACTCTGTCAACGTCAATTCCAGTGTATACATTTTATACATCATCGGAAGGCAAGTTTATTGGCCTATAGTTTTTTAGGATAGTTTGCAGTTTCAGTGTTAAATCGCTTCCACAATTCGCTGAATTTACCAAGAGCAAAGAAATAGTTGGCCAGCTACACAACTTCTATACTGTAGTGAGGTCTTGGTTGGTATATATAGTTAGGGAGGTGTGTGTGTGTGTGTGTGGGGGGGTTGCACGTTTAGTTGTCAACCAGGCTGGTATCTGTTCGGGGTGTCTGTATAAGTAGTTCTTATTCAGTGTTAAATCTTCATGTAAAGAAGCTGATTTTAGTGTCTGCTTGAACCAGACACCCTTGGGAACATGGGTTGAACTTAGCTAGACTTGTAAGGGCCCTGGGGCTGTTAGCCTAGTAACCTCCTATGATCCTATGAAAGTTGTTAATACTGTTAGCCAGTAGTTAGGTACTGCATCTGGACCTGGAGTTTTCCCAATTAGGAGCTTTTTTTTTTTTTTTTTTTTTTTTTAATTTTGTTTCAGCTTCTGTGGTTGGTACTTTATCCCATTTCATATCATGTGCATTTGAACTTCTTACTGTTTTATTTACTTCTTCCATCCATTCATCATCTTTATTATGTTCCACAGGGTCTTCATACATATTTCCCCAAAATGTGTCTATTTCTTCTCCTTTTGGTGATGTTTCTATTCCTTTTGCTTTGTTTCCCAGTTCTCTGTAAAACATTTTTGGGTCATCAATGAAGTGCTTATTTAGTGCTTTTCCTTTATATGTATTTGCATATCATCGAAGTTTTCTGCCAGTACTGATATCTTTAGCTTATTATTTGCAGTAGTGTACAGTAGAACCTTATCTTTTCTAATACTGCATGTTACTTTTATCACGTCTTTTTAAGCAGTTTTGTTGATCTCTTCCCTCGACTGTATTCTTCTAACAGTGATACTTCTTGTCTTAATTGCTTTATAGTTTTCTGTATTTGATGCTTCCACGATGGCATTTTATTATTCCCCTCCTTTTCCTTTGTTGCTCTGTGTTTTGTGGTAAGATTTTATCTGTTATTAATTTAGCTGCATAGTAATACTTCTGTTATATTACATGAATTTCTGTTAATAGTCTTGATTACTGTGTTATTTTGTTTTATCACACTTCTAACATTTTGGGTCTTTCTGTAATATAGTTCTTTCATCAGTCTTAGTATGTCTATCCATCTCTATTAAATCAAGCAACTCTTCCCCTAGATCATCTTCTTCTAAACTGAGGGCACATTCTCTATTCTCTGTTTCTTGTAGGCATTCTACAGAAAGTTCCCAAACATTTTCCTGTAACATATTCCCTTCAGATACATCCTGTGTTATCTATTGCCATTTCATTTGGGAACTCACTGGCCTAGCAGTCCACAGCATTGACTATGTTAAGAGTTACCACTGTTCCTTGCTCCTTCTGTTGCTGTGCAACTCCAGCTAATTGTTTGTACTAGTTTCCTGCTAAAGGCTCCACAGTATCTTCATGTACCAAGTAATCAGATGTTTCCTTTTCCACTTGTTTCTCCTTAATTTGCGGACTCATTGATTCATCATGCTGCAATGTTACCAAGAGTTGAATTTCCTGCACTAACTCCTTCACTTCACAGGTAATCCATAATTTCAGTGTCTATTTTGATCTATTTCTTTAACTTCTCCATTACTAATTATATTTTCTACTTTCTCTGTTTGTTTTCTTATTTTTTTGTATTGTGAACTTTTCCTTATCTGGATGCCTTTGCATGTAGTTCTTTTTAAATAGCTTTGGTGCTGATTTTTGTATTGTTTTGCTTTCTCCTTTACATACATATTGCACCATATTAAATCCTTTTCTTTCCCATATCCATATTTCTTCATCAGATGTCTCCCACTCCACCTGTTTCTCATTACTTTGGGGACTCGTTGTTTCCTCATGTTGTGACATGACCAGTGTTAAACTTTCTACTCTAAATCCTTCACAGGTGTTCCATAACTTCAGCTTCTATTTGTTTAACTTCTACCGTACTCATTTTCTGATCTGTAGCCCCCCTTTGTAATCTTCTTTTTTTGTATTGTGACATTTTACATATCTTGGTGCCTTTACCTGTATTTCTCTTCAGTGATCTTTGGAGCTACTTTTTTGTATTGATTATTCTGGCCTTCTCCTTCACATAAATATTGCACCATATCATATCTGTTTCTTTTTTATATCTTTCAAAAATCTTTTGCTTTTGTTTACATTTCCTTCAACAATTCTTTTTCCAAGCAGCCTAAAGTTTTTTGGTCTATATCGTATTTTTCATGGATCTGTTGTATTAATGAACACAAATTTGTATTTGAAGTTTTTGACAGTTTTTCTTGTGCAAGTGTTTTCTTTCTTCTAATTTCTCTCAATCTTTTTGAATATATTCTATCTGGAAATGCTGGGTTTCTTACATAATATTAACACTATTTCTTCCTCATTCTTATTAGTCCACTCTATCTTCTTTATTGCTCTTTTGTGGCCTGTCATTTTTTGTGGACTACTACTTTTTTCTACAAGATGGGGGCCATCCTCACTCTGAGCCTGGCCCAAGCCCATTGTAGGAATGCTTCCATGTCCTGAGGATTTATATTGTTATTTTTGTCTGGAAATATCCAATGCTGTTTAAGATACAGTAACTATTTGCAAACAAGTCAAGTTTTTTATGCGTTTTGGTTAGTGAATGATTGCACAGTAGCTTGCCGGTAGATTATGCAAGAAACCTGTAGAATCTAGTCTTTCTTTTTTCTTTTTTGGTGTTGGGGGTGATATATTTTTCATTTTAACGAATAAAACAATGATTGCAGTCAACAAATATTGCAGTACTTGAATAATCACGACCATAAGGTATAAAAATTTTTTTTATTGCAGACGGTAAGCGCTTTCACTGGACAAGCTATCCAGTGAAAGCGCTTACCATCTGCAATAAAACGTTTTTTATATTTTATGATCGTGATTATTCAAGTATTGCCATATTTGATGACTGCAATCGTTTTATTCGTTGGGACTTATTTCTGTTTTATCAGCAGTCATACAATACACCTCTTCAGTACGGTATTTTTAGTATTTGTTACGTTAGTAGATATTTTTCATTTTGATAAAAGGAAGTAATTATTTCAAAGGATCTTGTGTATATTCATTTTTTTAGCTCTGTTTGAAACCAGCTGTATTAAGTAAAATCTTGCAAAATGAGAATGCTGATATTATGTCAATTGAAATAACATGCAGCTTTTATCAAGGCTAAGAAGCCCATATGTAGGCCATAAAAATGTTGTCATAATGTTATATTTTATGGAGGTACTTCTGAAAATATTATTTTATAGTTAAGTTTAGAGCTTAAAAAATTGGTCCCTTCCAATAGTATAAAATTAGTAGCAGTCCACATTTACACATTCATTCTGTGGATGTGAAAAGTAGTTAGTTTTCTGCTGAATCTGAGAAGGCAGATAGTAATATTTCTAAAGTGCCAGTATTGTACATGGCAAAACCTTTTTGCATGGTTCCCTGTTGAAAGTGCAAGACTGGATACTGCAAGTCCTGACATTAAAAAAATATATTTTTGATTCCACAAAATAGCAATGAATTCTAAAAGTCATTGTTACACATTTAAAACATTTTTGCATTGGGGCTTCATCCATTTGCACCTGTGGTATAGGGAGCTGGACCCCAGACATAAAAAGTTGTACCCCAACCCCTGCTACCTCTATCTGTCTTTCTATTAGCTCCAAGACTGTCAAATCCCAGAGTAAAATATTTACTCTGAGATACCATAGACTCTGAATTGGTATATATTTCCCCCATCAACATGTAAAGTATCACTGTTCTAAAGCAAACAGGCATGGTCTTTGGACTTAAGCAGTTACTGTTCATACATATTATGATTCCTGGGGTGAATAAGGTATTCTTTGTTTTGTTGTGCTCTGGATGAGGTATGAGGCATAGTCATAGCATAAGTAAGAACGTGTCAAGGATATGCCATACCTTATATAATGAAAATGCTTTCCCCTTTGTTTACTCAAAATGCATTTTCAGAAGTCAAGTATTACCAAATGTTTAAAAATTAAATGAAACATTAATTCAAAAAGTGCACAACAATGCTGAAATAAGAGTTATGCAGGCAGGTAAGCCTTCTTGCAATTCCCTCCTGTGGGAGGTTTTACCCCCACACACACCCTTACATAAATATACTCATTTTCTGCTTGGACAACAGTGGGGAATAATGACAACTTTTAATAAGTGGTACAGTTGTCTCACACAAACAGTGTGTCCTTTGTGAGTAATCAAACAGTATCCATTTTCAATGTACGATGCCTAGAGAAATCTGATCAGAAGACAATTGCTAAAATGCAGCTTAACTGAGTGTAGGATTATCAATGAAAACATCTAGTCCAAAAAATCAGGCGTAGATGAGATCCATATGTCGGCTAACATAGCTCTGTAGAGTAGATACACATTGCACTATGATACATTCAGGTATGAATGTGGTAGTATATTACATGAGTAATTGTCACCCCATCTATAGAAAGTGCACACATATACAGACAATCAAACCTTGTCCTAGATGTGAAGAGGAATGTATCAGCAACATAGTGATAGATGCAACATCTCCTAAAGCGAGCTGATAGTACTGAATATGTACATATTCAGAAAGTCATCAGTTAAACACCAGCATCAAATGACAAGCATATTATGCTGATGAAAATCTGCTAATATTTGTAGATCATTATAAACACAAATACTCTTGCATATAACGTTACAGTACACAGATGACATTGTGCAAATACCAGGGGTAATATACCAAGCTGTGCCTGCTACATGTACATGGGCATACATATTTACATGCGTATATACTTATATAGAGTCATCATTGCACGTGGGTGCCACTGTCTCACAACACATGTCATATACTAAACAGCTTCAGTTACACCATCATCAGGCAAATACAGAAGAAAAAGACACAGCGAAGTGGGGATTATCTTTGATAAGAGCACGGCAAAGTGTGGATTTTCTTTGATAAGAACACAGTGAAGTGTGTATT